>NW_022631105.1:3421382-3707466 GCF_010015895.1 Lontra canadensis
CATCAACATCATCAACACTATCATTATCATCACCATCATCAACACCACCATCATCACCATCATCATCAACACCACCATCATCACCATCATCATCAACACCATCATCATCACCATCATCATCAACACTATCATTATCATCACCATCATCAACACCACCGACATCATCATCACCATCATCATCCACACCATCATCATCACCATCAACACCACCATCATCAATACCACCATCATCACCACCATCACCATCATCATCATCATCACCAACATCACCATAATCTTCATCATCATTATGACAATCATCATCACCAGCACCACTAGCACCATGATCATCACCATCACCACCATCTTCTTCATCCTGTTCCATCATCAGCACCCCCATTACAGCAACCACTCCAGGCCCTCCTCATTCTGTGCCAGGCAGCACGCTAAGCTTTGTTAAAATCCTACCAGATACATTTTGTTTTTTCTTATTTTTTTGAATGGAAATAGGCTTAGGAAGAGAGATAACTTTTCTGAAGTAACAGCTAGTTAGAGAAGTTGAATGAGGATTAAACCCAGATCTTTGTGACTTGGAAGACAACCTTTTTAACTATCATGCGATACCTACAAACTCTGCATTCTGACCGAAAGGGTGTGTCTCTGTATCACTAAGTAAAATTGCAGAGATTGAAAACCGTGCTATGAATTTTATGCATGCCATGTTTTGATTTCTTCATTAGTAAATGCATTATGCATAATGAGACTGGGGAATAGTTGAACTCAGTGTAAATATATTTAAATAAAATGCACATCTCACACTCCTTGAGAAGGCCACTTTTCAGCACAACAGAACCTTAATGAGCCTTAATTGTGTCAAAGAGCAGGGCCTCTCGGGAGCTCTAGCTGGCCATGAGAGTTATTTTCTTTGTATTTATAGTATCCCCCTTCGTACCAGTCCCCATAGACCTTCAAAAAAAGAACATAATGGGGGTATGTTTGGAAAGCTGTAAGTACTGGGTCTGAATTTGGCATGGGAAGGCTGTGTAGGAGGAAGTGCAGAAACAGATGTGTGGACAGGAATTAATGACGCGCCCAGTTGGAGCGGAAGACGATTTGTCAAAATGCCACGCGAGCTCACATGGCAATGTGTATTTCCTTCCATCCAATCTTCTCAAGGTGCAAACTTGTGGGAGGTTGATCTAGCTTCTCTCATAGAGGTGGTGATCACTCAGATTTTCCCTCCCCAAACAGCTATGGGATTAAAAATTGCTCATATATAAAAAGAATGGAACCTGTTCTGACCAGCTTCCTAATCTTGACCTTGAAGCTGATGACTTTATGCTGGTAAGAGAAATGTATACTGATCTACTCACAAGCTGACCTCCCCTCCCTCGACTAGACTCAGCGTGTCACACTAAAGTTTTTGTGGCTTCTTTGCCCTTTTGTTCTTCCAGTCATTTTTATTCTTCCAGGTGACTTTGTCCTGTAATAGACGGGACCTGCTAGAAAGGCAAAGGGATATGTTTCTTATTCTAGACTTGCTGTTGAGTTGGTTATTGTCATGGTGATTATTTTCCTTAAACAAGTCTCTGTGTTTGCTCAACTCCTTCCCAAATGGGAACAGAGATCTTGCAGAACTGACGTACTATGCAGTGAACAATGCTGTAGGTCATGGATATGTGTCCTCACTGTCCTCAGACTAGACTGTGACCTCAGGGTCTTGCCTCTGCTGGAGTGCAGTCATGCTGGCTCATTGTGTGTCCAAATTTCTTCTCATAAGCACACCATTCTGATCAGGTCAGGGCCCCTAAATGCTCTTGCCTAACTACATCATCTCTTGAAAGGATCCAACTCCAAATCAAGTCATGTTCTGAAGTCCTGGGGCTAGGGTTCAATTCTGAAGGACATGACTGAGCCCCTAACACTCCCTTCCCATGGCAGTCCCCATCACAGGACTTGGGTGCTGGGAGGGGAGGGGGCTTCAGTTACCCTCACTTTATACTGTCATAGTTCCCACCCAGTCTCGGGCTTCGGTCTGAAGATTCTAGTATCAAAGCATACGTGAGATCCAACTGTCTCTTTTCCTTCCTTCCATCCTTCCTGCCTTCCTTCCTCTCATCGTCACTCCAGTCCCCCGTTTTTTGATCTACTACACTGGCCCAGCCCACCATCCTCTCACTCCTACCTGGTCTTTGTGATTCCATTTTTTACCCACTAAAGACTATGTTCCACACACAAACAAAATGATCTTTTCTTAAAAAAAAAAAAAAAAGATGAATGAGATCATGACCCACTCTGCTCAAAAGGATCCAGGGCTTCCCAGGGGAACTAGAGCAGAACCGAAACTCCAGAGCACAGACTGAGGCCCCTATGGGGCATGGCCACTGCTGGTCCCACATTGTCTCCCTCTGCTCCCCTCCCCCGCTCCTCCACTCCAGCCCTCTGGGTGGCCACCTCAGGGCTCACCATCTGTACGCTTGCTGTCTCCTCTGCCTGGACCAACTTTTCTAGACCTGCTCCCCACCCAACACCAGCCACATGGGTAGTCACGTGCTGAGTCCCTACAGGGGAGATCTCCAACTACCTTCCTGGGACGAGCCAGCTACCTTCCTGGGACGAGCCAGCTTCTCACACAAACCCATCGTTCCCTGTCCCCTTCCCCGCTTCGTTGACTCCAAGCCCTATTTCTACTTGGAATCCTATCATTTCCTTCCTCTGTTGCTGATTCCTCTACTAGGACATAGACTCCTTAGGGTCCATACTTTGCCTCCCGAGTTCGCAGGCGTGACCTCAGGTGTTGGCAGCGGCACTTCCAGGAGCTCTGTGAACGCGGCTGAATGAGGAATGAAAACAGTGGACTGGAAGGGATGGAACGGTGGCTTGAGTTCTGTAAACAATCATTCCCAGTCCCTGTCACAGAGAGCAGCTCTACCCAAACTTCTAAAAACCTGTCTTATGGAAATGTCCCTCCCTGGTCACCGAGGCCACTATAGCTTCTGTGCAAAACCACTTATTTGGCCTTATTTCCCATTTGCCGTGGGGTCCAGCTCCCCATCCCTCCGTTTCCCTCCACTCCTGAGAGCACTTGTTCTATACCTGCTGTAAGAACGCTTCCCCGATTGCCTCACTGAGCCCTCCCTTTCCTTTTACTTAAAATATTTTTAAAAGTTTATTTGAGAGAGAGAACGTGAGGACACCCTAGCATGAGCTGGGGGAGAGGCAGGGAGAAGCAGACTCCCCAGCAAAGCCTGGACCTCAGGACCCTGGGATCATGACCCGAGCTGAAGTTGGGTGCTAAACTGACTGAGCCACCCGGGCACACCCCCTGGCCCCTCTTTCCAAGATGCACATGCATTCCGTCTGGCATTTATTAATTTCTCGTTTATGCACATTTTATTCTGAGCAGGACTGTGAACTCCTCAGAGGGAGGACCTGGGTGCCATCAGTTTTGTAAAAATGCTTGTTTTGAAAACGTGACTTTGTTTTGATGCCATTGATCCATCAAGGAAGGATACAAGGACACCACCAATGCCGTGTCCGCTCATGCGTGCCCTCGTCTGCTGGAGAGCCTATGTTAACGTGTGCAGCCAGCTGAGCCTTAGGAACACGCACACACACACTCACCCTCACACACATCTTGAGACACGCCAACCCGTCATCCGTCAACGTCCCATCGGATTTCAGGCAACCCTCCTTCTGTGTCTGCGGGATTCCTCACAAGCGACAGCCCTCCAAGTGCTCGACCTCCACACCAACTCCAGGTCTCGTCCGAGGCAGAGAGCCATACGCATCGTAGTTCGCATGTGGTTCTGAACCCCCGAATGCGAATAAAACTGGGCTAACATTTCCATGAGGCGCCTCAGTTTTCTTTAGGTGTTTTGTCCATAACCCCATTTCCCCCATAAACCCTGCAGTTTTTATCGTGTGATTCTTCATTATGTGGTGACTTTTTTAAGAGTACGCATGTTTTGTTACAGCAGAATCTCTGCACGTTCCTTAACTCTGGGCCCCATTCCACGTACGCGGAGGCGACGGGCACCTTCACTTTTTACCGCACACTAACTGAACTTCGAAACGCACTGAACTACGAGTTGCCCATTTTGCATTGTCCTGTATGATGTGTTTGTAGCCTTTGCTCTTGCTTGTAAAACACGATTAAAAAAAAAAAAACTTGAAAAAGTGGTGAAACGCACACAGTCCCATAATGAAGTCTGCTTCCCTTACATGTTCTCTTTCTACTGGATCTTGAGTACGAGTCCGGTGCGGCGATGAACAGCTCTGCGATTTGGGGGAAGTGGGTGGCACCGATCTCGCGGAGCCTCCATTTCCACACCTCTCAAACAGACACGATACAGACAGAAACTGCACTGTTATGAGAATAAGACAAGATCCGTGTTAAAGCCACTGGGTATCAAATTTGCTGTTTCAGCACATTTCACCAAAACACAAGCTGCCTTTCCGTAGAATGTGGAGGAGCCATCCGGACAGGAGCCCCAAGTGGGACACCTTTTGATCCCAAGTCATCCCACCTCTCATCCCACCTTTCCAACCCGTTCTTGGTCTTAGCGTCATTTCTGCCCAATAATCCGTGTAATTGTCAATGATACCTTTGGCTCCTCAGCCTTTAAGACCACGACGCTAGGAAATAACACCTAGAAATTATGTCATGTGATTTGCCTTTTCACCTTTGTTCCTGGGAACAAGGGCGAGGAAAAGCTAAAATTCATGAAAATAATGGATTGGGCAGGCGTCAAGGATCTCTTCTAACCAGTGGCAGCCACAGGAGGTCTACCGCTTTGTCATTACTCCACTCACGCATACAAGCCACTCCTCCAGATGTGACTGTCTTACACAGATGCCAGAAATAGCCACCTGTCCCTTATTTGACTTCTTTTCCATTTGCACAGGGAGTTGGATCTGAGTATTGTAAATGGGAGATGAGCCTTCAGAGGATGGACCAAGAGAGTCTACGTCACAGCAGACACAGAACCCCAGGGCAGGTGAGACAGCGCTGTCAGGATGGGTGCAGCTGGAGGGATGCTGGCCAGGCATCAATACACAGGGGTCATCAGAAAGGGCAAGGTGGGCACCATAACCACCCCCCTACCAACATGCATGGGAAGGTGGGCAGAGATGACCATTTCCAGTGAGAAGACACAGGAGTACTAGGGACGCAAGGTACATGGGGACTACCGCGGACACTCCTGGACGGCACACGGGACAGCTGGTAAGAGAGTAGATTCTACGTGTTCTCATCACAGGAGAATTTTGTATTCTTCTTTCTTTGCTGTATATCGTACCTACGCAAGATGATGGACGGTAGCTGAACCCAGGGTGATAATCACTTCAGAATACCAGATCCAACCCCCACGCTGTACGCCTTCAATGTACCCAGTGATCTATGCCAGTTACTCCTCAATAACACTGGAAAAATAACCCTTCCCTCGAATGTCCAAAACATTATGTGTGAAGGTGCATGTTTGCCCTTGTGGTAAAGAAAATATAAAATAAAGTCACAATGAATTACCTCAGCCAGAAAGAAGGGCAAGAAAGTCCTCAGGTCTATTCTGTTACAGGAGCAGAGGAATGTTCTGTCCCCTCCATCTTAAGTCCAGCATCGGCGAAATACACTTGGCCTCCCTGACGTGAGGCCAGGTCCGGCTGGAACCCTTGCGAGCACCTGCCCCCAGCCCGAGGCCGACAGCCGAGTGACTGCACCCAGTGACTGACAGGAGGCTGGCGGGGGTTAATCCAGAGAGACCTAGTGAGAATCCAGATTCTGATTTTCTCTTCTTTCCACAGCGATGCCTCTAAGAGGGGGTTACCATGAGGGGACAGTCTCATGGTGTCACGCTGCTTATCTGCTTACAACCTGAGCAGAAAGGCAAATTGAACACAGGAGCATGGGAAGGCAAAGCCCCCGTGGGCCAAACCCAAAATTTGGGACGACTTGCTCTATAATTTGGGGAACAGAGATGTGTGGGTGAGCTCCGGTTCAGAGATCTTTCAAGATCCTGGGAGGAAATGCGTTTTCAGATGTCATACTTCGTTGCCCTGCACCCGTCCTGCAGACTGATCGTTTTTCCATTATCACATTCAGCTCTCGCTCGGTCCCACGGCCGCGATGGGACACGCGGAGCTGCTGAGCCCCCTCCGCAGAGCGGGGGACGCCTGCCTTCCACACAGTGCCCCGCACAGCGTACTGAGCCGACCCATGTGCTGCGTGCTACACTTTATGAAACCTTTCTGCTAATCAAGATAAATTATAACCACTCCTGGACTTTTTAAAAACTAGTCCAATAATTTATTCCATAGATCGGGCCTCATAATTCATAGGAAGTGATTTCCCTCCTTGTAGTCAGACTTTAATTATATCATGTCAGAGTCTACGGCAGAATAGATCTTTGCTTTATCAACTCTTAACATGTCAGACACAATTACGGTCTTTCTTGATCCTCAGCAAAATAACATGTAGGTTGTAAAGCACTGGGAGCTTCTCCCAGTATGTTCTTGTATACTTGTCTCAGGGGGTCCCTGGGAAGTCGGGTAAAGAGAGTGGGTAACACAGTTTGGATTTCCGGGGGGGGGGGAGGGCGGGGGAACAAACGAGGCGGAGTGAGGACGGCAAACAAAATGGTATCGTCAGCTTTCACGGGCAACAGGAACCAAGTGTTGGAATTCACCCGAAAGCTGTTTCTTTGCTATTATTGTAAAAGTCCATGGTATCATGTTGTATCTTAAGTGTAAAAATGTCATGAAACCAAAGAATTTTCAGTTATCGGGGGATAAAAATTCTGGAAACACCTAGTTTCTGTTCTATGAAGGGACTAGGCAGCCATGCACGAGTAGGGAGGGAGGCTGAAGACAAGAAGCAGGGGAAGGGGTGAGTGCGGTGCTTCCCTGGGGCCAGAGGTGGTGAGGTGAGGGTCCCCTGCTCAGCCTGCCCCTCAGGGTTGTTCCTTCTCTGCCCCTCCCACTCCTGGGGGTGTGTGTCCATCTCTCCAAATCTCATACTTCACTGGCTCTTTCTCTCTCCACGTTTGGGATAGAAGTCCTCTAAGCCTGCCGCCTTGCCAAACTCCAAATAGTTCTAGATCTGGAACTACCTGCTCTGGGCTCTGGCATGACCGTAAAACCCGTTAGTGTTTCACACTGGCCCTAGGAAAACAGATTTCAGTTTCCAGAATACGAGCATCAGCTCTTCTTTTCTAATGTGGGGGTGGGGGGACCAAGGAGCTCACTTGGGCCTCCGCTGCAATCCCCCATCTGTCTTCCTCTGGTCTCCCCCCTGCTCTGTGCCCTGACAATCCTCCCTCCCACCTCAGCAGACCAGCTGCCTTCAGCAAACTGTGAGCAGAGAATTTACTCACATGTTGGTACCATCAGGAATTTTCATACACCTTGCATTTTTTGGTCCATATGGTTCTCTTAGTCACTCTCCTTTTCTTGAGATTTGCAATGACCTGTTTCCTTTTCCTTAATAATGAATTCCTCCTACACTTATTCCTCTCTCATTAGCTTTCAACACCCTTTTGTTCCCACCCTGAATCTTCCTGTAGAACCTTGCCTCAGACACACTCGAACCCTTGCACTCAACAAAATGTGATTTATGTTTTTTTTCCCTCACGGAAGTTCTTATTTCTATTTAATTCCCAACCCAGTAGAGATGCGATTACTGTTCCCCTATCCTCTGTGCTCCTGGGTCCTCTAACTGTGCCCTTCTGCTAACACGACTAACACAAGCCTGTGTTTCTCCTTGGATCCCCCTCCCTTCCCCAAATGGCCAAGGGAAGCATCTTGGGTAATGAAGGCTGTGCGGTCACATCCTTGGGACTCGGGCTTCCTGTTTAGATTTTTCTTAGAAGCTCAGGACAAGCCACCATTCGCTCCACCAAAATTCATGACAGGCAGTGACATCTGCCATCACTTCCCAGATTTTAAATTGTAATCTCAGCCTGTAGATAAGTAAACCCACCTCAAATGACACCCACAATAGTCCAAGTTGCAAAGAGAGTCTTCAGATGGGGCTTTGTGACAGTGCAATGCAAGAAACAACCATTGGAAAGGAGTCTTGCTCAGCTAGAGAGGTCGGGGCACGGATGTCGCTCGATGGGCACAAGGGTTAGACTGGGCACAGGTGAAGGGCAAACACCGTCATCCCAGGCCCGCTGGTCAACCTCTCCAAGCCCCCATTTCTTCAGTTATAGCAGGAGGACAGGGGACAGCTGCTGGGAAGGGCTGTTGTCCAGAGTAGATTAGATAATCTATTTATCCAGCGGGAACAGCGTTCCTTGGAGACAGCAAGTCATCATTGCTACCGTCAACGTCACCATCGTCATTCTCGTCTGTATTAATGGCTTATGGCCTGCAGTTGTATATATATTATATAGTATGTATATAATACATATGTATATTCCTATAAAATTGCAAGTATTTTCCCAAATAATGATAAACATCAAATCATTTCTACCTTCAAAACAATGTGCAAGGCGAGATTTAAAGACACGTTGACACCCTCGGTTGGCAGATGGACAGCCGTACCAAGCAGGATGTAATTAGTTTGCGTGACCTTCCTGCTTCACGGACGTTCTCGACGGCCCTCCTGCTCGGCCCCATCGCCTCCCTCTGCTCTGGCCTATTTCCATCTAGTCCGGTTATTTGTGGGGCTGAAGGTGTGGGGCGGCTGTGAGCATCACCCCCCCGGAACCCTTCCCCAGGGGGACCCCGATCTGCTGCTTCCCATTCCTTTTAGTCAACTCCTCTGCAGAGAAAAGACAGGCTCTGCCCATTTTTTTTCTCTTGGTAGAAGACGGTCTCTCTGAAAATGATGCTGGTACCACCTTGGTACTCACTCCCCTCTTCCTGGAAATGTACTTGGCCTGTGTGGGTTTATTCGCACAGTGTGTTGGAGATCATTTTACTAATCACCCCACACAGCCCCTTCCCCCCTGCACCCTGCCCCTAGTCCCCCTCCATCATCTTTCAAACTGGCTTCTTACCAGAGATACTCAAAATTTTTATTTTGTTTCCATTTTATTTTGAACTAGCAGACTCTTAAACAAAAGGGGGTGCTTCTAAATGAGGTACCAGGTGCCTTTTGCCAGAAAGTAAGGTTTTTATAATTATGTCTGGGGGCAGGCGGGGTCTGGGACACTTGAGACGGTAATTCCCACTGGGGCTGCATGAGACACGGTGATACGGGCCAGACCACTCCCCCTGGCTTTGGATGGTTTGTCTTACCGCCTACCCAGCTGGGCATTCTTGGGCATCAGGCTCATAAGTCTTGACTTCATGTGATTTTTGGTTTTTTGATCTGCCACAACCCTTCGACACTAAGAATTCTCCTGCTTGGAGGGGAGAGCAATGATTGCTCAGAGGTGGTTTCCGTGGAATTTGTTCATATGCCATCAGTAGGAACAGTGACCTGCATGCAGGTGGGAGGGTAGATGGGGTTCATGGGGGAGAAGCCTGTCCCGGTGTGGGAAATGACAAGGTGCGCAGCATACGGAGAAGTTAAAGCAGGACAGATCTGTCTGAAGGTCAGCAGGCAGGCTTTGTGTGGGACCCACACCCGCAGTCCTCAGCAAGGTGGGGGGCCAGGGCCCCTCCTTGCCTGTGTAGACGTCTGTTCCCAGCCCACCTTGGCGACTGACAGGAAGAGATTTTTACCAAGCATTCGCGTCACCGGGAGCATTGTTCCTCCATTTCCACCACACTCACAAACACACAAGCACACATGACCGCGAACCACAAAGGTCTTGATTTTCCATTTCACTGAAGTAGGTACATGTGCTGGCCCTGGGACAGCCCGTAGCCAACAAAGGCACGAACTGAGCATCCCCATTTTTACCAGAGAACACATCTCTGCAGAGACCCTGCACCACCAGCCTCTGCTTCCAGGAATTTTACTCTACCAGCATTTCGGATCTGACTCCAACCACAAGACCGCTGCCTCATGCCCCATCCCTACGAAACCCGCAGAGCCTTCTTGTTGCCTTAGCCTGAAAGCTGGTCAGCTCTGTCATGGGCTCACACCTCTGCTCTTTCCCTGACGGCCCTCTCTCCCATCATTTCCAGAGCACCTTCTGGCCCAGAGCATCCAAAGCACCCAGACCTTTCCCTGTGAAATAAACAGTATGGCAGGTGCCTTCCACCTCTCTCTGGGTCCTCCCCTTTCTGCTGCTTGCCAGGAATGCTTTCTTTCTTTTCTTTTTTCTTTCTTTCGTCCTCCTTCCTTCTCTCCTACCTTCCTTCCTTCGATTTTATTTATTTGACAGAAAGAGACACAGTAAGAGAAAGAAGACAAGCATGGGGAATGGGAGAGGGAGAAGCAGGATTTTGGCCAAGGAGGGAGCCCGATGCGGGGCTCGATCCCAGGACCCTGGGATCGTGACCTGAGCTGAAGGCAGATGCTTAATGATGGAGCCACCCAGGCACCCTTGCTTTCTGCTGCTCGACTCTGTTGTGGAGAAAGTGAGGCTCAGGCTGGTCACATGGTGTCCACGGGTCCTCCCAGTTCATGAGTCTTGATTTTCCCAGATCCTGGCGTGTTCTACACTGCCCCTCAGTGCCCCCAGGCCTGGTGTTATAAATGCCCCAGCTTTAGACCCTGCCTGCAGTGCCCCCATCCTGCCTCTTCCCGTCTTCCCTCTGTTCAGTCGTCTCCCTTCCTCCGTCTGCACACACAGTCCTTTCAGCCAAGAGACCCATCTTTCTTTCTGCCAGGAAGGAGCCACCAGGGAAGAAGGCATTTAGAGACAGACAAGACACGTTTCCCATTCAATAGAGCTGACTGCTCTCATCTTTGGGAAAGGCATTTCTTTCTAAGTCAGGAGAAACACCCGTTTTTCTGCAGTTCCCACATGGGATCAGAAAGAAGGAAGAAATCCATTTGTCTCCTGCTTGAATTCACAGGCCAAGAATGAAGCCAATGATGACTTTTCCAAAGTCCTTCGAGAGGAGGCTGCCCAGTGCCCCGCACACCCTCTCCCAGCAGCAGCTCCCGCCCCCCCAGCCCACACACATCAACACAGGCAGACCACTGTGTTTCTCCAGCGGTCACTGCGTGAGAAATGAGAAGTTCTCAGCCCAGACGACAGGGACCCCCTAGAGGATACAAGTCACAATTCTGGGGTTCCGCAAACCTTCTGAAACCATACGTGAAATTCCGTGTGTACACGTATGGTCATACATGAGGGCACTCACGGACAGCCCTGTGGAGTCCTCATGTTCTCAAAAAACAGCGGCCCACGGAAGGATCTAGAGCAGGAGACCAATGCCTGGAATTGTGGAAAAGCCCCTTCCCCACCCTGCGAAGACACTACAAAACAAAATCCTTAAAACACAAACAACTCTTAATACGAGCTGAAGAAAACATTCAGGCAAGAATCAAGAATTCTTTCTATTTAAATGTTTTCCAATATCTCAGAGAGAGAGAGAGGAAGAACACAGGATACTTGCTGAGGCAATTATGTGTGTGGCTTCGCTGTTGTCAGGTAATCTTTCAGAACGCGATTTGATGATCTCCCCGGCTAATAGTTTCCCTGGGTTACTTAATAGGTTAATTGATATTTTTCATTCTCTACCAAATTAAAGCTGCTTCCCCAACGAAGTTGATTCAGTTTCCAAAAATGAGTGGTATCCTTGTCTTTGACACACAAAACCATAAAATTGTCTCTTGCTAATACGTCCCAAGAGAGAAAGCTCCATTTCTCGTCCAGCTACCCACCCTTAACTGGTGCCTGTCCTTGCATGAACACCAACACTGTATGTCAGACTCTGAGAGTAGCAAAAACAGGTGATGACCACCGGCAGGGCGACCCTGTTCCCAGCTACGCTTTGGGATCAGAGTACGCCAGCTTTGCACTGGTACACCTGGAGAGTGGAGGCACAGATTGGCACATGCCCACGTCTCCCCCTGGGAAGGTGAATTTAGATACAGTAGATGCATGGGTCTTAAGCATACAATTGAGTTTTGACAACTGTATACACTTATTTGGATGGATGCAGATAACCCAATTAAGATATAGGACACTTTCATCACGCCCCAGAATTTCACGTGGCTCCCCTTCCAGGCCAACGGCACCCCCACTCAGTCCCAGCGGCCTCTGCTCTGATCTCTTTCACTGGCCTTGAGCTTCTTACCCACTAAATTATGAGAATGGATTTTTTGGTCTGGCTTTGTCCATCCAGATGTGACATTCATGTCTGAGATGGCCTCTCGCTGCACGCTGTGGGCGTTAAAGTGCCATCTTCTTTACTTCCCACAAAGAGTTCCCTGTATGAATGGACCACAATTTACTTTTCCCATTGTTTTGTTGAAAGTTATTTGGGGTTTTCCCAGTTTGGGGGTATTATGGATCAGGTTGCCGTGAACATTCCTCTACAAGTCTTTTTGTGGATTTATGTTTTCACTGCTCTTGGGTAAGAACCTAGGAGTACAATCGATTGTAGTTGGGAATTACAGACTTAGCTTTGTAAGAAACTTTCAAGCGGTCATCAGAAGAAGTCGGACCCACTGCACACTCCCGCCGAGCACGTATGAGCGTCTGTGTCCTTTCACAAACTTTCAGAATTTTTTTGCATCCAAACAGATTACAGAAGTAAACTTTTAGAAACAAATGAAGGCATTAATCATCCATAATTGCAGGAACCGTAAAAACTATTGATATCGATCTATGTTAACATACACAGAATAGTTTTATTAGTTTTTAATACTGAAGAAAGTGTTTTATAGATTACCCAGAGAAAAATTAGACCTTAAAAGAAAAAAAAAACATATATATAGAAACAATATGAACTCCAGGTTCCATCTTAGATTCAGAGGATGCAGAAAAAAATTATCTTCCTATTTTACTCTTTTAGTTGTAGTATAACAAACACACCAGTGCTGTATTAGTTTCAGGTGTACCGACATCATGATTCAATAATTCTATGCATTACTCAGTGCTCATCATGGTAAGAGCAGTCTTAATCTCCTTCACCTATTTCTCCCATCCCCCACCTGCGTGGTATCATTGATCTTTTTAATTACAGCCATTCTAGCAAGTTAGGAGATGGCATCTCAACATGGTTTTAACTGGCATTTCCTAGTGACTAATGATGTTCAGCATCACTTCATGTGCGTATCAGCCATTTATATATATATCGCTTTTTGGAAAAGGCCTATTCAAATCTCTTTCTCATTTTAAATGATTGATTTGTAGGCATTTTTACATAATGGGTACAAATTCTATGTCAGATACACGGAACTGAGTGCCATTTTTTTCAATCTGTTACTGAACTATTCGTTTTCAAACAATGTCTTTTGAGGAGCAGAATTTTTACTTTGAGGAAGTCTAACTGATCGATTTTTCTGGTAGCTGTGTTTTGATTGGAGTCGATGAAGTCTTCTCCAAAAACAAAGTTAAGGCATTTCCCCTTATTTTCTTCTGAATGTTTCATCATTTTAGCTTTTGTAGCTAGGAATATCATCCATCTAAAATGCTTTACTGTTTACATAAGAGGGAGGGTTCAAGGTTCTTTCTTTCTTTCTTTAATTTATTTTTAAAATTTCTTTTCAGGGTACCAGAATTCATTGTTTCCCAATGATTTTATTCAGGCCTTCCCAGCTTACCCAGAATTGACTGCTTGTTAAGGGTGTGTCTGGACAAATAGCTTCTGGACAAATGGGTTCCACTGATTATCTGCCTTCAGTTATGCTAATATCATACTCAATTTCTGTACTTCATAGTAAATCTTAAAAACTGATGGTGGAAGTCCTTAAAATATGTAGTTCCTCTTCAAGTTTGTTTTAACTATTCTAGGTCCCTGGAATTCCTATATATGTTTTAGAATCAGCATGTCAATTCCTACTTCTTGGTTGGAATTTTACTGAGCTTGTATTAAGCAAGTTAACAATTGTGTTATTATCACATATCTGTCTTTGTCTTCAACAGAGGTCCTGTCTTGAAGTCTACCTTGTCTGACAGTAACAGAGACACAGTCACTTTTTATGTTAAATGTTTTCATGGTGTATCTTTTCCTTTCTTTCCTGTTCAACCATGTGTGTCTTTGTATTTAAAGTGAATCCCTTGTGGATATTTTGGTCCTGATGCTTTAAAATCCAGTATGATAATATCTATCTTTTAATTGGGGTGTTTAGACGACTTGTAGTTAATGTAATTACTGTGGTTTACCTTACTGGTAGTTTCATGTGTCCTGCTTACTCTTTGCTTCTCTATTTCTTCTTTTCTACTTTCTTTACAGGTGATCAAATATCTTTAGCATTCTGTTTTTAATGTCTTTATGGCCTTTTTAGGTATACCTCTTGATGTTATTTTTTGTTTGATCCTCTGTGGATCACATATGTATCCTAACCTTACCATCATGTATATAAAGTCAATATTCTGTCAATTCGCGTAAGAAATTTATAACAATTTCACTCCATTTAATTCCAAATCCTTTATGCTATTATTGCCATACATCTGGCAATCGGTTATCTTTCAAAGAAATCAATAGACAAAGCACACGCAGTGCTAATATTTGCTCACATGTTTACTATTTCTGGTGTTCCTCATTTCATCCTTCAAGTATAATTTTTTTATCTCATTTTCCTTGAACCTGAAAAGGTCCCATGATTTATCATGTAGTGTAGACCTGTTGTCTTGTAATTCTCTCCATTTTCACTTATCTGACAGTGTCTCTGTTTTACCCTCAGTGTAGAAGGATACTTTTGCTTGAGACAGAATTCAAAGTTAAGGATTTTCTTTCTTCCCACACTCTTAAAATATTATCTTACCTTCTTCTGGAAAGAAATCAACTGTTACTTGAATCATTGTTTCCCTATATAGAATGTGTCTTGTCCCTCAAATTGCTTTGAAGACGTCTCCATTTTAGATCTTCAGAATTTGATCATTGTAGGTATAGGAATGGCTCTCTTTGTTTTTATACTACTTGGGATTTCTTAAACTTCTTAAATCATTAATTTTTTTTTACCAAATATTGAAAATCCAAGTCATTTTGAAAATTATTGTTTTTTTTTTTTTTGTATTTCCTTTTGAGGCTCAAATTACATGTATTTTTGACTACTTGACTACTGCCTCACTGGTCATGAAGACAAAGTTTATTTTATTTTCCCCTCTTTATATCTGTTCCTCAGGTTGGATAATACTATTGAACTATCTTTAAATTAACTTGCTTCTCTTCTATCATTCTTGACCTATTTTAAGTCCAAGTCCACCCACTGAATTTTTATTTTACATATTATATTTTCAATTCTCATTTTTTTATGCTTTTAATTTCTCTGTTAAGTTGTTCCTTTTTTCACTCATTTTCCCTTAATTCACATGCTCTAACTACTGAGCCAGAGAGGGCCCTACCTTGACTATACTCATAATAACTTCTTTAAAGTCCTTGCCTGAAAATTCCAACATCAAAGTCATCTCAAGGCTTGTTTCAATTAATTGCTATTTTCCTTGATTATGGGTCACATATTTGTTTTTTTTCTTCAACTCTGGAAATTGTTTTAAATTTTTTATGCTGGATGCTGTGGATAAAATATTTCAGTAACACTAGATATTATATTTTTATAAGTGAGCTTTTTTCTGGCAGCAGGAAAATTACCAGTAGATCTTTTCATCGTATCAGGTTTGATACTTCCTTTGTTAGACATGAACTTAGCCCATGGCAAGGCCTCATTCTCGTGGTCTACACATTTTTGCTCCTTAGGCAAGAATTAAAATCTCTTCCTCCTTCACTTCAGGCCATTGAGGCCATAGTTGGCAGGAGATCCCCCCTTCCTGTCCCTCTGGAAGGTGCTACAGGCAGAGAGCCGGGTGGTCACAAGCCACAATGCCTCGGCCTCCTTTCTCTCAAGGCTGCCTCACACAGGTTACCAGTCTTATGGCTGTTTGTGTTAGTTACTCTATCATAGCAAGAAGAAAAGTTCACTGGTTGGTTTTATGCAATGGCCCATGTGGATAGATACATGCACACTTGCCTCTTAAAGCTAGTGTTATCAGAGATTAAAAACTACAGAGTCAGTAGTCACTTTGGTGTCTGCTTCACTCTTATTTCCAGAGCACCATGGATGTGTCTGGAACTTCACAAAGGCCATGGGAAGTCAAGTCACCTGCGCCGGGGCACTTACACACTAATGTCAGGCAAGTCAGAATGTGTAGGTGTTAAGACTGGGTAAGACTGCAAAGGTTTGAGTCCGGGAGATGCAGAAACAAGAAGCCCATTTGCTGACTCAGAGAACTCCCCAAAGAGGGAAACGGCAGCAGCAGATTCAAAGGATTGAAACACAAATGTGGAAGGGTCAGGAGTGACTTTTGAGCCCCTGAAAATCAGCTTCCATTGTTCAATTTATTGCTTTCCATTTTTCAAGTTAAATCACACACAAAATTTAATAAACATCTATTAGGAACTCAGTCCTCTGTAAATTCCAGAAGGTGAATAGTATGGGATGTGTGGGGGGCAGGGGCAGGGGCAGGGTCCAGGTTACGTTACAGAGAAATGGAAAAAGTGATTCTATTCTTGAGTTTTGAGATAGACCTTTTCAGTCAGCAGAAACCTAACATGAGAGGCAGGTTAAAGATTTTATTTATTTATTTGACAGACAGAGATCACAAGTAGGCAGAGAGGCAGAGAGAGAGGAGGAAGGAGGCTCCCTGCCGGGCAGAGAGCCTGATGCGGGGCTCGATCCCAGGACCCTGAGATCCTGACCTGAGCCGAAGGCAGAGGCTTTAACCCACTGAGCCACCCAGTGGCCCTGAGAGGCAGGTTAAACACACATGTTTCCTGCTGGGTAAAATAAAATAGAATATATAATCAAGAAGTGCTAGGTAGTACCGTATTAATTCAAAATAGAATGTTGAAGATAAATGAATTAACAGATAGAAGAATGAATGAGGAAGGCTTTTTGGAGGAGATGGGAATGGGGTGGGATCTTTTAGAACACTGATGATTTGAGGGCCCCTGGGTGGCTCAGTTCGTTAAACATCCAACTCTTGGTTTTGGCTCAGGTCATGATCTCGCAGTTGTGGGACTGAGCCCCAAGACAGGCTGTGTGCTCAGGGGGCTCTCTCTCCCTCCCCTCCCTCTCCTGCATGTGAACACACTCGCACACAGGCTCTCTCTCTCTCTCTCAAATAAATAAATAAAGACTTTAAAAAAAAAGAATATCAATGATTTGGATAAAATAGGGAAATGCAGGAAGGCACTCCTATTAATTACATTTTAAAGGAAAACATAATTTTTTTTTGAAGATCTTATGTATTTATTTGAGAGAACGAGAGAAAGAGGAAAAGCATGAGTCGGGAGAGAGGCAGAGGGAGAGGAACAGTCCTTCAATCCCGGGACCCTAGGATCATGACTGGAGCCCAAGGAAGACACTCAACTGCCTGAGCCCCCCAGATACCTCTGAGGGAAAACATAATCACGAATACATTTACTTTCTCCAATGGACGAAAAGATAACCTGTGTATATACAAGCTCACTGAACTACCTTCTACTTATACTGTTTTCTTTGTAACCCACCCTTGGTGCAAAATAGTATGTGCTTAGTTTATAAAGTAAGAGGTTTAAATTCAGATCTTTATCAGTGAAGCTTCCCAGTGTCTTAACAACAAATAAGGTGATAACCTGAGAATGAGTTGGCCCGTTGTCCCTAGGTTGACTTCTTTAAAGTCACAGTCTTTTGCCCAGAGCTGTATTGGTCCAGGCCTATGACATCATGGAAATACCAAACACATGACATCCTTTCAAGTTGGAAGTATCATCCCTTTCAAACGAATCAAACGGTCAAGGCTCCATGTCCATCATGCGTAAAATCTATCAACAGCAATTAAACAACCATTGCTTTTTATTCGCTGACAAGAAAATACTAGAATAATCATTATACAAACTAGCAGGACTCGATGAAACTGAGTTAGTCCCTACCAAAATTCCGGGAAAACTGGATAGCACATCAGATCCTTTGTTCACGCAGACATATCCTGAATCTTGGAACATGGAGGGACTTACTCAGGAAACAGCATCAACCAATAAACCTTAGGGACACAAGGTCTGAACATCTCTCATTCGCACTACAACATCAATGACTTCACAGGACAGAGCTGCTTCTAACCTTCTAACAATTATTTCCTTCTATGCCATCTTGCCTTGCTAGAGGCTCCTGAGTTGGAGGTCTTAGTGGTCATTTTCTCTTCTTGCTCTTAATATAGACGCAGAAGCTTCTGGATTTTTCAGATGAAATCATCATGCATAGTTGGGCAGGGAGGGCCAATTAAAGAAAGAGTAGATTATTTCGTTCCCATTGCCTGATGCACAAAATACTTGCCTTCCAAAGAGTGTGGTCAATGATGACAACGAGAACCTACACAGAGTGTCTTCAAATATTACTAGAATTCCATCACTGGACACAAACTTAGCTAAATATAGGGATGAAAATATCAAAGAGTTGATCCTTTTCCTTTTAAAATATATGAGCTAAACTAATGTAAATGGAGTTCTGAAATATTCTGTGCCACATCGAAATGCATATATAAAGAAGAAATTAAGAACTATGGCACTAGAAGGCAGGCTTGGGGATGGAGGGTAGCTTTGTTGTTTCTCTTGGAAATACAGGGTCTCAATTCTATGCAGAAATCAGATACCCTCTAGAAGAATACAACTGGTCTATGGGAGCTTATCTCAAGCTCTATCCCATGAGTGGATGAGTTTGCGCATCCTTCTTGCAAACAGGTAGAGAAATGGACTCCATTTGTCCACCACTGCCCACCCTGGTGGAAAGGAAGGAAAGAACGGAAAGAACGAAAGAAAGAAAGAAAGAAAGAAAGACAGACTCTTTTACACTGTCAGTGGGAATGCAAGCTGCTGCAGCCACTCTGGAAAACAGTGTGGAGGTTCCTCAAAAAGTTGAAAATAGAGCTACCCTATGACCCAGCAATTGTACCACTAGGTATTTACCCTAAAGATACGAATGTAGTGATCTGAAGGGGCACCTGCACCCCAATGTTCATAGCAGCCATGGCCACAATAACCAAACTGTGGAAGGAGCTGAGATGCCCTTCGCAGACGAATGGGTCAAGTGGATGTGGTCGATATACACAATGGAGTATTACTCAGCCACCAGAAAGGATGAATACCCACCATTTGCATTGACGTGGATGGAACTGGAGGGGACTGTGCTAAGTGAAATACGTCAAGCAGAGAAAGAAAATTATCATATGGTTTCATTCATACGTGGAACATAAGAAACAGGGCAGAGGGCCATAAGGGAAGGGAGGGAAAACTGAATGGGAAGAAATCATAGAGGAAGAAAAACCATGAGAGACTCTTAACTCCAGGGAGCAAACTGAGGGCTACTGGAGCAGAGGTGGCTGGGGGTTGTGGTAACTGGGTGATGGGCATTAAGGAGGGCACACAACGTGATGAGCCCTGGTGTCATGCACAACTGATGAATTACTGCAGTGTATATCTGAAACCAATGATGTACTATATGTTGGCTAATTGAATTTAAATTTTAAAAATCCAAGGATAAAAATAAGTATAAGAAATGAAAGAACAAAAGAAAGAAAGAGAAGAAAAGAAAAAGGGAGGAAGGAAGGAAGGAAGAAAAGAAGGGAAAGAGGAGGAGAGAGAAGAAGGAAGGAAGGAAGAAGTCATTTACAAAATTCTTCCAGAACTTGTTAGCAAAGACCTGGCTAAAACTTCTGCACATACTCTCCTCATCAGCCCAACTATCCACTGAAACAGACCACTTATCTTACCTTTAAATGTAACCACAGTAGCTCTCAATAATGACAATAATGGTAATAATTTTGTGTCACTCAAATCAAAGCAATAAATGAATTTGAGTCAGATGATCTATATTCGAGTCCAAGTGTGCTATTAATTACAATATGGTGTGGGGGAAAATCCCTTAATATTTCCAGGTCTCAGGTTTTTAACTTGCAAGATGTGTGTGATAATCTTCATCCCATGCACTTTAAAGGGCACTGGGTGTGGTGCATAAACAATGAATTCTGTTACACTGAAAAGAAATTAAAAAAAAAAAGATCAGGGAGAGGAAAAAAATAAAATCAAATATTGCCGATATTGAAAGCATAATAAAAAGAGAGTCTATACCCATGAAAGTCCAACCTGTGTGGCTCATAGTGTGGGTTCTAGAGCCAGGTTTCCTGGGTTCAAATCCTAGCTCTGCCTCCCAGTAGCCACGGGGCAGTGAGCACCTTGCTCCATTTGGGTTTGCGGATCTGGGTTATGGTAATAACGGGGATTTTTCCTCACTAGGATGTGGCAAGCCTTAAATCAGATGCTCTAACCTGACCCAAAGTCAGGGCTTAATAAATGTTAGCCAGTATCGTTATCGTCAACTCACGCTGTCCTCTACTTCATTAAAACAGAGAAAAATTTTACACCTCCTTTGGATGGCGAAGGTTTCAGAGTCAATCGTATGTGTCAATATGACTTCACATTCTGGATTCAAACCTCAGGAAAAGCACACGTCTTCGTATTTGATAAAAAACGATAGTCTTGCACTCCGATGTCAAGCACCGCCTGAACACGACCACAGAGCAAATGAAAATGTTATTTATAACCTAAATACCAAACTGTTCCCCAAAGTGACAAGATCAATATTGCAACTCGGAGCTTCTCCCTCACTGACAGATGGTGCTATTAAAAATACCAAACAACACATTCTTTGCTGAGGAAAAGGATCCTTCAGACATCTGCACTGTCCCCAGGAAGTCCTACCTCCCACTCGGAAGAGAAAGGCCACCAGGAACGTCCCTGGGGTTTTTTTAGATGGGAGCTTGCAAAGGGTGGTGGCTGCTCCTGATGACCCCCCAACCCCACCCCCGAGCCAAGATCCCTCGTCAAGGCCTCACTCTGTCCCCTGCCCACTGCACTTGCCTTCCATGGCTCCTTGTCCCATCGACCTCCCCGCCTTTGCTGAACCTCGGGGCTCCCAGGACCATCCTAAACTCGCGGATGACACTTCTCTTATACAAAGTCTTATTTCAGTGCAGACTGAGGGGGTCCTCTACTGGGAACCCAGGGCTTTTATGTCTCCTCCAGATCCTTTAATGGTAACATGGGTCCCTGAGCACTGGGGAGCAGGGGCCCAGTGCCCTGTGATGGCCACCGGCCAGGACTGACCCCTGTATACAGTGAGAGGTTGGTCCGTGGGCACGAAGCCACAAGAAGAGAGCGGAGAAAGGAAGAACGAAGATGGGGGTTTCCAGATACAAATGGCCCTTTTCCAATCCGAGAAACTACCTATAGCTGAATGGAAACCCCTCGTGAGTGACAGACCATGCCGGTGACGACGCAGATCCCGCAGCTGGAATGCGGTGTTTAGGGCTTTTTCTATCGAGAGGTGAACGAGCGCTGGGAATTGTTAACAGTGCCCGCCTTAGCGCGGTGCGCTCCATCTTCCCCTTTGTTCTACCTTCTGATGTGCTTGCTCCAATCAACTAAGACAGTAAGGAAGCACTTGAGATGTTCTAGAAATCTCTCAGATGTGGACGTGGACAGCCAGCCACGTACAGGCCAGGTCGGAAGGGCTGTCCTCCCAGCTCCTGGCTGCTTTCCAAAATCCTGCCACTGCTTCAGACACAGATGAAGCTTTGTGTCGGGGTTCACAACCCTGCCCCCCCTTCCTTCCCACTGGTAATATTTTAAGTCGTGACTAAGCATTTGAACCTCAGTGGGAATGAGTCTGATGATTTATAGGCACAGGTTGGAAGCAGAGGAAAGTGGATGGGGCCAGGCAGGTGTCAGGAGACGAGCACGGGGAACCCACAGTGGGCGAAGAGTGCCAGGGACTCTGGGGGGAGGGGGTGCCCTGTTCCCGTCCTTTCTTCCCAGCCTGAGGTCACTTCTTCTCTGCCACTGGGCCTCTGTAGGAGCACGAGAAAATACCGCAGGACAGAAGGCAAGGCATCAGTGACATCCGCTTCTCCAGTGCCCTCCACCGGTGTGGACATCAGGGACACCCATGGCCACGTGTTTCTCTCTTTCCGGCAACGCTGAGGCCGCCCGTGAATCATGAAGGACGGCCAGCCGCACGCGAGGGTCCCTCTTTGCCTCCCGTTTGCCACCGTGGTAGCGGCTTCCTGAGAGGGAGAAAGCCTGTATCTCCCCCCAGAATTCTGCAGGTCGTTTCGGAGAAGAAAGCAAATCTTACTGAGGACTAAGAAATGACTCTAGAATTCAAACTCCTTTGAGACCCTTGGTACAAATATAAACTTTTGCTGCGTAAAATTGTAAGGAAAGCTGTTTACTTCAGCTGCCTGGCCACCTGGCTTCTAGGGCTACTGAAGTGTTAGATGTTGTGTCCATATCTGCGTGGTGATATAACGCATAATGCAATATATTTATATTTAAAAAAACAGAACGTGATATGTAATATTTAACCACGAAGGGTGTTCATTACGTACCCCGTACCATCTCACGTTATTTAATGGTTCGTTAAATCACTCGGTTTAACAACACCCCCGTGAATCTGGCATTTCCATTACAGCCGTCTTCAAGCTGAGGGGACAGGGCAGGCGGGGGGAGGCACAGCGTGACCCCTTCCCCGAAATATCCTGACACACCTTCCTGGTGTCACAGGGCCCGGCAGACCCAGGCCCACACTTCGTCCTGGCCGCTAGGGGAAGAAACGAGAAAGAGAGCAGGGAAGAATCCTCTGGCTTTCGGGCCCAGCGGACGGGGGCAAGCGGGCTGCTGGATGACCCCACGGAGTCAGGGGATTTTTTAAAAAACACTTAAAATGGGGTTACTTGGCCATAAAAAGGGATGGCATGCTGGCGCAGGCTCCCACGTGGACGGACCCTGGAAGCACTGTGCCAAGTGAAAGAGGCCACACACGGAAGAAAGGCCACAGAGAGCACGATTCCATGCCGAGGAAGCATCCAGAACAGGCAAATGCAGAGGAACAGAAAGCTGAGAGGCGTGGCTGCCAGGGGCTTGGGGAAGGAGGGCCACGGCCAGGTCGACAGGGACCTCGGTCGGTCGGTGGGGTGAGGAGCCGGCCGCGCGGCTCTGTGAACGCCCCGTGCCCGGCGCTGATGTGGGTTTGTGCGTCCACGAGCACCTGCCTGAGAACTCCCCGGCCGCAGTCTCCTCACACTCACAACGCAGACCCTTGGCAAACCCGACGGCTCGTACTTATCTCTGCAAACGCGCTGAGCGGTTTCCACGGACAAACCCACTTCCTCCTCCCCAGCACGGCGGGAGCTGGCGCGGGGACCCTGGCCGTCCTGCTGGCGAGGAGGCAGACATGGCCAAGAACGTGATTCCAGGCCTTAAGACCACTCAGCAAGGCTCACTTCACAAGTCAGGAAACTGAGGCTCAGACACGTTAGATGACGTATATACGATCTTCCCATCAGGTTGCTTGGGAAACAGAATTCCAAGCAAGGCTTTTCTGAATTTATAAAGTCATCATCTGTCCACTTTGCTCTACGGCCTTTCCACATCCCTCCCTGACCCAGGGCCGGTCGGCTGTCCCGGGGGTTCCCTCCTGACCCAGGCCTGGTTGGTTGTCCCAGGGGGGCCCCATGATCCCCCAGTTGGCTGGTGGGGACCTCAGACTGCTCATCTGTACAACAGAGAGACAGACTGGGTATTCTCCAAAATGCTCTGTAGCTCCAAATTACTGCTTCCTCCAGGCCTTTTATGTATCATTTTATTGGATTCTATCTGGCTTCTGAAATGACCCTGAAATTCTTTTTTTTAAAAGATTTACTTATTTATTTTTGCTAAGGAGAGTGAGTGAGCATGAGTCGGGGGAGGGGCAGAGGGAGAGGGAGAAGCAGGCTCCCTGCTGAGCAGGGAGCCCGATGTGGGGCTGGATCCCAGGACCCAGGACCACGATCTGAGCCGAAGACAGACGCTTCACCGACGGAGCCACCCTGGCACCCACCCCCGAAGTTCAATGAACTGTTTATAACTCCATCCTCTAGGAAATAGGGAAACGAAGGTGACAGTCAGGGGCAAGCCCTGACATGGGGAACGGGACCCAGAACTGGAGGCTTGGAGGGAAATATCCTGAGCAAAGCCCTGGCTGCTGGGATCCAGAAGGAATGTCGTCCCTACTGTCCTGGGGAAGTGCTGAGCGTGTTAGAAACAGACAAAGACATTCCTACAGGGGACGGTTTCCGTGGCTCCATGAAGCACCCTGCTCAGAGCTGGGCTTATTCCCTTCTACACGATGGCAGAGTTTGGCCATTACTGAAACCCCATTACCCTCCACGGGCACCCGCCAACGCCGCCCCAGAGCCCCAGTGGACCAGCGTCCAAGCTCCAGCGTGACCCCTTCCCCGAACAGCCTGCAGAGGGCTCCTGGTTTCTGCAGCTTCCAGGAGAAAAGCTCCTCTGTCCGGAAAGGCCAAGTCCCTGCCTCGATTGACCCCACCGCTCATCCCTCTCCCATGGCACCCCAGCGGCTGCAGCAGGCTCTCACGGAGGATGCATCCCCTTTCCTTCCCATCCTCTTCCCAGGCCGACCCCACTCTCCCTTCACAGCGCAGCTCAGCGTTTCCATGTTTCCGTGGGGCTCTTCTGCAGTGAACCCAATGCACCATCTCGGGGCTCTACTTCAGATGACCCTAATAGCTCTTCCCTCCCCGGGTTCCACTTCGCGCTGTTTGGAGTTTTTCTCCAGGACGGCATGAATTTGCTAGACCCGCTAGAACAAAGTACCCCACGTGGGGTGCCTTGCCCAGCAGAAAGCCGTCTTCTTCTTCTGGAGCCGGGAAGCCTGAAGCGAGGTGTGGACAGGGCTGGCTCCCTCCGAGGCTGTGAGGGAGACTCTGTCCCAGGCCTTTCTACCAGGGCCTGGTGGTTGCTGGCCATCTTTGGGGTCCCTTGGTTGACTGACCCGTCATCCCGATCGGTGCCATCGTCCTCACACGACCTTCTCCCTCCGTGTGTTGGTGTCCAAATTTCCTTTTCATGCCTCTTTGTGCGAGGACATCAGTCATATGGGACTAGGGCCCACCCCACTCCAGGACAACCTCGTTTGGCTAATTCTAGCAGCCACGCCCCTGTTTCCAGATGAGGCCCCCTCCCGAGGTTCTGGGGGTTAGGACCTCAACATACAGGGTTTCGGTGGATACATTCAACCAGCAACAAGCACGCTGAAGTCTGCCTTAGCACAGAGGCACCTCAGCTGCAGGTGCGATGTTATCTAAATATTGTGTATCCCTGCATGATGAATGAATTATCACTGAATCAACAAACAAATACACCCTTGCAGGAGTCTCCTCCTCCCCCGACTCCACAGAACTGGCCACCGCGTAGCCTCCTGCTGCATTTGCCGGCGACACGGCATCCCCCCTGCCCAGCTCTGCTCAAACCAGGCCTCTGACTTCGAGTCTCACAGAGTCTGGCTCTGGGTCGCGCCTGGTGGGACCTCCCCTCTGCAGATTCCCTCCCCGTACTCGACAGTTTCATCCTGGAGCTCCTGAGGGACATGATTTTCATTGTTTTTCTCTTCGGAGCTCAGAAATGAGCAATTATGTATTTTTGATGCCAGCAGGAAGCTTGGTAATCTGTCACATAAATAGCGAGATGAGCCCGGGCGCCTCCTCTCCGAGTCCTGCCCTCCGCGGGGCCTGGCTTCCCCACGCTCTCCTGCTATCCGCTTCCGTCTGCAGGCCTCCACGCGAGAGGTGGTTTCCCTCAGCCAGGTTCTGCCGACTCTGGCTTCCAGGGCCTTCCTCCTGCCTGCCAGCACTGAGTCACAAACACAGACAGAGCCGGAGAAACCCCAGAGCCCCGAGCCCGGCTGTGCAGGGGAGCCGCGGGAAGACACAGAAGAGAACAAATGCAACCGTGGTGATTATCAAGTCACCCCAAATACGGGTCCCGTGTGGGCATAAGGCCAGTTCTGACAGTGTTCATCTTCATTCCTGGGATCGCGGCCCTGACCCCAAACCCCCACTTGGTGGCCGGGCTTTGTCTTCCGTGGATAATCACTCCACGTCAGAGCCCCGTGCTGGTCACAGGGCTGGAACCAACCTTCTGAGACTGAGGACCTGCTCTGAGGGCTCCAGGCCTCCCTCTCCCCAGGGCTGCAGCCGGAGCTCCCAGGCTGCCTGCCTGTTTGCAGCAGCTCCGGCTTCTGGCTCCCTGGTTAGGGAGGTGAGACTCCGCTCCAGCTAGGATGACGACTTCATGTTGCTTTCCCCCAGCGCTTCTGCTCCCTGAGACCACCGCCTGCTTTGTCCTGTTTTGCCTGGACAGACCCAGCCGGGGTGTTTTTTCTGACTCTGGGCTTGACTTTACCCTGACACTTGTCATCCCGACTTTAATCATCCAGCCTGATGCACCCAAGTGAGGACCTGTGGTCTCCAAGGCGCCCCTGCTGTCCTCCGGCCACGACCTTGACTGAATGCCCAGAATGGCGGAGCTGGGCAGGCCCACGGCCCGAGCCTGGAACGGTCCAGACTCCAACTCACAGCCACCGGTTTCTTGGCAATCTCAGACGCCAGGATGAGGGACAGAGGCAGCAGATAAGGCCACACCGGCTGTCTCTCTTCGCATCAGAGACCGAAACCACTGACTTAAGACCCGAGCACAGAAGTCCCTGTCAGTGACAAGACCTTGTCACGAGGTTCCAGTCTATCGTCGAGTTTGAAGCAGAATAGAAAATATTGAAAAATGCAAGAAAAATCTATGGCTGGATGTGGTATTCAAACTCCCTCTCAAGAAGTCTTCCAAATGTCAAAAATCAGTAAGTGCCAATCATTGTGCTCTGAGTTGAATAGGTGAGATCAAGTATTTTTCTTTACAGTAACGCAAATATACACATTCTCATTTTAAGCCCTCACAGGTAGAATGATTTAGAGCGATTTTTATGTTACAACCGGCTTTGTTTCACTTTGGTTCTGCACTTTTTTATAATATCCTACAAGTGAGCAACATGCCTGGCACTTTTTTGGGATGGGGTAGAAAAAGGAAATATTTTATTTAGATAAATTAAAATAGCTGTTACTTATATGAAATAAGCAAAGCTTCAGTCATAGAGACCTTGAATTTACTCCCTAAGCAGAATTGTAAACTGCTTGTAAGTTGCCAAAATAGCTCCGCTAAAGCAAAGTAGATTCACATATCTTAATGAGAAAACCACCCAGTAGGTTAGGCTCCTTTGACAAACAATACACACTCTGAAGTCTCACGAATGTTACTGAGTAGCAAAAATGATGCAAACCAGGAAATCTGTAGGAGCTCTTAGCCCTTCTTGGGGAAACCACAGCCCCTGGTCCTTATCTCAGGGAGGAGGCTAGGGACGGAGAGCCACGGGGATCTGCCATCTCCCTGGTCCCTACACTAAGAGAGGGATGCTGGGGGTTAGTGTGTGCCTCCAGCCCCTCCGTGGTAAAATAAGGCAGCTGGACCAGAAGACAGTCCGGTCTGACAGGTGGTGACCCGAGGTCACAGCTTGGGAAGAACTCTCAGCTGGAATCTGAAGGACCAGGTCCCAATGGGAAGTACCCGCAGGCGTCCCTTCTCATGAGGACGGGACAGCAGGTGGAGAGGAGGGAGGCAGAGAAAACCGCTTGTACGATCAGGTCTCTGCATCCAATCATGCCCTATTTTACCTGTTCTTTATAAGCATTGAGAAGTAGTTCACTGATTTGCATTCTTTGTAAAGCAAAACCTCATCACTAACTCAGGATGGGACCGTGCCTTGTTCCACTTGCTTTTCCACAGAGCTCTTCATGGGCTTAGTGGGTGACATGAGCTTAATATCCGTGTGGGGGGGCGGGGTTCAGAGCTGGAGGGGAAGGGGAGGAAGACAAGAGGGTAAGGGGAAGGAGAGGGAGAGAGGCAGAGGAGCGGGAAGGGAGAGAAGAGGGGTAAAGGGGGCCTTATGACTTTTAATTCCCAAAACAGAAAGATCTTTTCTCCAATCTCTTTAAAATGCTAAAATTATTTTTTAAAAACAGAAAGCACTATTTAATAGTAATACATACTGTTTTTAATAAAAAATCACTTTTAATAGTTGATTCAAATTCTCCTTCTGTCCCTAGTGAACCTGACATCTGGAGGATCTTAATGAAAACGGAGAGAAATAGATCCTTTTCCAGTTTCCATTTCTCTCCCTTTTTTGGCCGTCCAGACCACCTGTCTTCCCCACCCCCCGAGTAAGCCAGGGAGGCATCTCTGTTATTTTCCCATGAAAAACAAATAATGACTTGTTTGAAACGAGAGTCTGTTGACTTGTTTCACTCCTGACTTAAAGTGAAGGACCCACTTGCTTTTCACATGTCTACTTTGTAGTGGAAATTCAATAGGCACTGGAAGGTGGTTTTAAGAGTCAAGAACCCCCGTGAATTGCAGAGAGTGGACGGACTGGCTGATGGTACACCGTCTCTCCAGTGTTGATTTTTCCCAGATTATCAATTTGGCATCTCTCGTGGGCCCAGAAGTCGCTGCGAATTGTTTATTTTAAAATAGAGTGTCGGATTCAGACTCAAGTATTCACTGGGAATTAATGGGCAACGCAGAGCAATTTGAGAACTATCGATCAGAAGATCCCATTTGATTATTAATTCTGTTGAGCACGGGCTACTGAGTTTGTAACGATATCATCTTTTGAATGTGCCGTCGCGAGGAGGATAAGGAAAACTAATCCCTGATGATTATTTCCGGATGGGAGACTGTGTATTATTATTGATCCCCCCCCAAAGTTACTTTCCTTCTGAAATTTCTAAGCAGGTTAAATACATCGGAACTAGAGTGAGGGAGACCCAGCAGGAAACATGGGATAAAAGGCACACGGAGAATAATTCCAAGTACTTGCTGGTCCACTGAGGTAAAGGACAGGGTTTTCCAACCTCTGATGACAGTGATGGTGTCTGGCACGTAGGACTCAGCAGTTCCAAGGGCAGACCATCATCCCCAGCCCCATTGCCCTGAGACTGGTCCTCTCCTCGTGTGGCTGGGGAAGATGCTGAACAACAGGGGAGAGGGGCACGATGAAGGGGGGTTGGCCAGGAAGACCAACTTCCAGGTACGTCTGGAGTGGTGCTTTCTACTTGTGCAGGCACCCATTGGGGCTAAGATAAGATAATACGAGATCTACCCTCCTAACAGATTTTTAGGTGAAGAGCACAGTCGTTAGCTGTTGGCACCATGGCGTACAGATTTCTAGAACATAGTAATCTTGCATCACTGAGACTTTACAGCTGTTGAACAGCAACTGCCCATCTTCCCTCCCCCACCCAGCCCCCGGCAACCACATTTCTACCTCCTGATTCTATGAACTGGACGATTTAAGATAGCTCATTTTAGTGGAATCATGCAGCATTTGTCCTGTGACTGGTTTATTTCACTCAGCATAAGGTCTTCCAGATTCCTCTGTGTTCTAGCCTGGCAGATTTTCCTTCTTTTTTTTTTTAAAGCTGAGTAATATCCTGGTGTTTGTATGCACCACATTGTTCCTTATCACTCATCTGCGGACGGACACCTGGATGCTTCCATGCCTTGGTTATCGGGAATATTGCTGCTGTGATCATGGGTGTGCAAACATGTCTTTGCAGAGAATTCAGATAACATACAATCCAAGTACCCCATTAAGAAAGAAGGGGAGGCCAGAGAGGTAATGGGATTTGCTCAGAATTGTGCACCTAATACCCATGCATATGTACAACACCATTATTATACATATGTGTAATACACATTATACCTATATTCTCTGAACCTAAACTCTCATTTTCTCAGTGTTTTGCAGACTACTTTCAGAAAATTGAATATAAAAACACATTTTTATAAAAATCAAAAAAGGATGATAGATTTGAGTCATTTCTTATTCATGAAATGCATATTATGAAATCAAAGTCTTTTCAAAAACACTAAAAAATAAGGAACTGCTCATACATTGCCAAAGACCTCCTATGCCATCAAATCATGTTGCTGATAATGATTTCCTGTGGACGCTACTAGGAGTTGTTTAATTTTGGTAAATTGAAGTCTTTTTCTGACTCTATTGTGATTTCCACCTTGAGAATAAGAACTATTCAAGCTGTCACAGCTAAACAAGGAATCCAGGAATGTTCATTTTCAGATTATTCATTATTTTGTTCAATGTACATGGCAAATGTAAAAAGTTATGTCTTCATTTAATGTCATATCTTAGGAAAGATAAGCCTGTGGCTGACTGGAGCCACTGGGGACCAATCAGAAACATTTAAACAGTTTGGTTGAGGTTTGGCTATATTGCCACGTGGGGCAGAGAAATTAGCAGTTCATCCTGATGCCCCCTGCCAAGTCCCCATCACCTCATCACATGAATGTCATATCGTAGTGTCTCTGGGCATCCTCTGTTTCTCTCGATCTCAACCATCACCACCAGGGTCCAACAGTCTGTGTGACTGGCCTGATACAGCTGTGACCTCCAAGCCACTCTGTCACCTCCATGCTCACTCCCCTCTCATCTGCTCTCAAGTGCAGGTGTGACAGCATCCCCATCCTACCCAACCTCTGAGTCCTTGTCATGGGGTCCCACCGCTCCCAGGATGACATCAAACTCTACCGTGTGGTCCATGGGACATGGGCACCTCCCAGCCCCTCCTTTGTTCTCTCTACTCTGGCAACACTCAGCCTGACCCCCCCCACACACTTCTTTCTGCCTGGAATGTTCTTGCCACTCTCTCCACTACACTCAGCCCCCAATCTCTGTTGTCATGTGCTCCCTAGGAAAGTCTGGCTTACATTCTCCATCACAGGCCCTTATCCGTGTTCATACCTGTTTCAGTTTCAGTCACTGGGGGCAGTCATGTGTCTACATTTGCTTGTCTGTCTCTCTAGCCAGGTATCATTAGCTCTACTGATGCTCACCATTGATCCCTTGGTACTTAGCACACAACAGATGCTCAGGAAATACCTGTAAAATGTAGGAATGGGGGAATGACTAGGCAGACGGATGGGGAGGAAGTACATTTGCTCATCTGCAGTCAGTGAATCGTGCCTTTGTGGTCTATGCCTCTGGTTGTCCAGTCTGTGCCTCTGCATTTCCTCTACTTAACCTTCACATGCACTCATCCTGTTGACCAATGGAAGCATCTCCTGGGGCTAGGAATTTGATATGGGTTGTGGGGCAGACTTTGTTTATGCAACTATGTCTTGCCTGTAGGGGCAAAAACCAAGCCTCTCTTCTCATTAACACTCTACCCTATTGAAACAGTTTCAGACATGGGCTCCCCAGCCTCACTGGGTTGCTTCCAGTTTCCTCAAGGATGACCCCTGGAAAAATGATTGTGGAGCACAGCATTTATGGAAGAGGTGGTAAGGTCCTAGCTGATGAACAACAACAAAGCAAACCCTTCCTGTGACCTACAGGGTTAAGGTGTTACAGCTCTTGCCAATAAGACCAGACAAGTGTTCCCAACTGAGCACTCATGACTTCAACCTCAGCCTGAAGCACTGATACAAAGACTGGAAGGTAAGGGAGGTAGGTGCTCATAAGGCAAATGAAAGAGATGGGAGATGATCTTCCTGTCTCAGTGAAATTCCCTGCTGCCCAGGTCTTTTATTCCCAGCTCAACTGTTAAGGGCTGGAGAAGCACAGGGGAATGCCAAGCTGGAGAACATGAAGGCACAGGAATTCGAGTTGTGATTTGGAAATGTAAAAAAACTTCATTTGTGGCAGGACGGGAGAGTAAAGGGTCATTGGTCAGGAGCAAAGGCTTAAAGATGGAAATGTGTCTAGATGTATGTAGGTCTGAGAAAAGACTGAGCACTGTAGGTGCTATGGTGGATTCGTGGAGAAGGGTCAGTGGGGAAATGGAATTGGGCATTTAGGGCACAATGTACCTCTTAAGTGAGCTGGCTTCAGTTACCTGGGAAGCTCTCATTCCTGAAGAAAGCCAGATAAATGGAGTGTTCATGTGCGTGTATGTATGTATGTGAGCAGGTGTGTGTGTTTCCCCCCAGTCTCAGATTAGCTGGTACTACAGATTGAGGGGCTAGAGTCCCATGATTCTATCTGTTTGCTGGTCAAGAAACAGTTACTGGTGCAAATTTTTCTGGAATGTCTAAATCACACCCCAGCTTCCAGAAGTGGGTTTGGTGAACTTGGTGAATGGAGTTTTCTCTTTGTTTGGAGATGAAGGGCATTAGCAACCCTGGGGACCCTTATGATGATCTGGTGGCTTCATTTTCCTGGCCTGGTGATGAAGGTCAAGGAGGTGATGGATAGTCGGCCTCACTTTTTTTCCTTCTGCCATTCAACTGTCTTATAACACCGCCTGAGAAAAACATCTTAGGAAGTAAAATTTCAGAATAATCAAGATTTAGTGTACCACGCATTCTGCAAAATACACACTCTTCAAATATAGACCCATCTGGGAAATCTATATATGTAAATCTCTTCCGTATGAGTATAGAGATGCAAATTTCTGATGCCCTAAAGTCAACAAATTCATTCATTAAATTCCAGTACTTTTTTTTTTTTTTTGACAATCCTTTAATTTTGGCTCATCTGCTGGGAATTAGAGATGGCTATATATATTTAAAGTACATATGTTTGCATTTTTAGCCCCGCGGTTTAATAGAAAAGTGATTTATAATGCCAGATCGGCAGAGACAGATTCCGTGGTGGTGCAGTGGAGCGCTTCCAGATGAGCTGAAAGATGGTTTCTGAGCATGAATTATATGTCCGCATGTAAACAGGAAGACAAGGAAAATGATGAATCACCCCTTACCATCTCTTAGTGCAAAACTGCAGACTACATAATTTAAAATTTACTGCCAGCTATACCCATATAATGTGATCATACACAAAGAGCCTATCAAATACATTAGGAAACAAAGGCTATATTAGGGTTTCCTGCAACCCAAAGGAAGCCCATGAATAATTCACATTTCCATGCACTAGGCCACCCAAAGGTGAACACGTAGGCAGTGTCCTTAATTCTGAAGAAAACTGATCAATTAGCCAAATGGTCTGATTTAATATCATATTTAATAATAATACACTGTTTCAGCAAACTTGGAAGTCGAAGTTGCTGTCTCAAGCTCCTCTGAAGGTAATGTGCCAGTCTGGGCAATTTCCGGTGGCAGTAATGGCAGTAAGGCTGTTGGGCCTAGTGGGGTGTGTGGGGGAGGGGCAGAGCGTGGGAGTGAGGGCGGGGACCTTGTGATAATGGCACCTTCTCCTCCTCCTCTTCTCCCTCTGATAAGCAAGTGGCTGGCTTCCCCTGGATCCCAACCCAACCTCTACCCAAAGGTGGGACAAAAGCAAAATCTCCGCATACGAACCCAGACAATTCCTACTTGAGGAACACCCATGTTGGGTGGATTTTAACTGTGACGTGCTTCATCATTCCTTGATTTCTTTTCTTTCTTTATGTCAATTAGATTCCAAGTGTCCAGAGAAACAAACTTCACTACCCAGCAAACTACAGCAGAGTGAGGGTATAATGTATAATGAATCACAACACATTGCCTCCCGCCTCGCCTCTCCGGATTCCCTTTGACCCCACCTGTAATTCTGTTCATCAGTCCTAAACAATGAGACCAGTGATCCAGCAGGCAGAGTGGAGACCATCTGTGCCCCTCTCCTGGCTTCCTCCTTTGTGGTCGCAACAGTGATTTTTAGCCTCTCTGTCCCTGGCTGGGCAGATGGAAACAGAAAGACCAGATTTTCCTTGGCATCCGTATCTCAGAAAGGAAGGGACAAAGGGGGAACTCGGGCCCCTGGAAGTTTTGAGCATTCCTTACATTTATGTTTCCTTAACAGACATCTTACCACTCGCACAAACCTAGGTGAGCGAAAGTTGGCTATAGATGCACTCATCTCTAAGAACAGGATCTATTTACAGTTTATGGGCTTTTATTTTATTTCAGAAAAATGTAATTTGGGGGGACACCTGGCTGGCTCAGTTGGTAGAACACGTGACTCTGGATCTTGGGGTGGTGAGTATGAGCCCATATGAGGAGCAGAGATTACTTAAAAGTAAAATCTTTTTTTAAAAAAAGGAAAAATGCATCTTTCTCTACGTAATTTCCTTAAAAAATGGAATATTATTCTAGTGCTCATGAACTGAATCTTATTGTCCCACATAAACAGTAGTAGCCCAGAGATACATGATTTTTAGTTGGCAAAATCTCTTAATGCTTTAAATTTGAGTTTCTGTTCTGTCCTATCCCATCTTTTCTGTATGTGTGTGGTGGGGGTGGGAGGAGATGAGGAGTGTCATCAAATAATTGGCAATTCCATGTAAATCAACATTTGGAAAGTTCCAGTGTGCTGCTCACAGCTATAGAGCCCGAAGTGTTCATTGAATGAGCGTGATGTAGTCAAATTGCTCAGGAAAACAGGGCGAACCCTCAGACCCTGGGCTGTACCAGACAACCACACCCTCCGCCCCCTTTGTGGTCTGGGCTTTGCACAAAGGTACCTAAGTGGAGGAGTTTCTAAATGGTAATTTCAGAGTTAGTTTTGTTTTGTGGTTTTTTTTTTTTTAATTATATTTTCTTAAGGTGGAGGCTTGTGTTTACTGAGGGCCAACAATGGAGCCTGACCAGGTAAGCGCTTTTCTTCCCATTTGGGGGGTGGGAAAGTGCGTAAGTACGGGCTATCCGGTAAGAATTAGTAGAGATCTCGTATCCGTTCCACCGTTTCCTTGGGCCTTCTTCTTTTTTCTCTTTTGGGTCTATTTTCACTTCCATGGTGAAATCTCTGAGTCAGACTGGATTTAGCTGCAGTGTGAAGTCTTAGCACATACGTGAAGCTCGTAGTGTGGCAGAGACAGTAGTGACACAAACCCATGAGCTGTGCCAAAACGACAAAGGCACCATGAGTCCATGCGGCCCGGGACACAGCAGCACTTAGACCAGAATGAGGACACGCCGTCTTTCCCTGGGGGCTGGCACCTTGTGGCTTGCTGGGGGACGAGAAAGAACCGCTACGGGGTCATCTTAAACCCTTCCTTCTTCTTCTGGGTGAAAATGTATCTGTAAGAGTCTCTGCGCCTCGCTGTGTTTTCCAATGGGAGTCATTATCATGACTCTTCTGGAAAGAGATCTTGTAGGGACTCTACAGCCAGATCTGTGGGCAGACGGGATCTAGTGACTGATGAGGATGAATCCCAAGAGACTCTCCCTTTCCCTTCTGTCCTAGAGCTTTTGCATTTCATGTTCTCCTCCCTAGGGTGTTAGCCGGGTCCCTGGAGGGCTCCTGGGGGGCCCCTGCCGCCAAGCAGCCTTGTCTCCTCCTGCCAATGAGACACTCAGAAATAGTCCAGTACTAATTGGGTAGGTCTTCACAGGACCTCAAAACGGTTGTCGTTTCTGCCAGGGGGAGAGATAAGAAGAGGATCCCGGAAACGCACCTGTTTACTGGGGCCATGACTAGTCCCCGTGCTGTCCTTTCCAAAAGCAGTAGGAATGTAGTATTAGACAGATGTGCTTTGTTGTCTGGTGGCTGGCTGAAGACCCCAATCTAATATTGGAAAACTCTCCCGCCACTTGGCTCAGCTGTGGGGACTTCATCAATCAATGAACCCAGTAAACCATCGATGGCTGAGGGGCTGGAGGCCAGTGCTTCCCTTCAAAGTGCAAATGAATCATCGGGGATCTCGTTAAAATGTAGCTTCTGGTTCAGCCTGCCTGGGGTGGGAGCTGCGATGCTGCTTTGGGAAGAGGCTCTCAGATGACACAAGGGTGCGGGTCGCAGGCCTGGCTCAGGACGGGCCATTTCTCTCCAGCTGTTAGCAGCCAATCGGGCAGACGAGACCTTGACATGACAAACGGACCTTGGCTGGCTTCGGAGAAGGGGGCCCTGTGTGAGTGTTCTTTGTCTGGTCTAGTCTCTACCCCCATTCCTACTCTAATTTCTACATATCTGCTCAATACTGCCCCCCTCCGACGGAAAGGCCACTGATGGGCCCAGCATTTATTTAGCTCCTTCTGTATACCACGAAATAGCTCATTTGAGTCTTACAGCAACACTGTGAGATACGTATTTGATCCCCAGGTCACAGATAGGGAGAGGGAGACTCAAAGTTTCAGCCATTGGTTAAGGATCCGACCTGAGCACCTGTGGTGTGCCAGGCTCGGGGTTCGGGCCAGGCGCGCCTCTGCAGAGAAGTCCTTAGAGGTCACGAGAACCCCGAGCGAGCACTGGGAGTCTTTTTCTGGTTGTCCTACTTCAAGAGCACATTTCTCAAATCTCCATTTCAAACAGCCTGATGTTAAATAGATGCTGACTTAATGCTTTGGAGGATAAATCGGGCTGCGGGAGTTTTCAGCCTTTGGTCTTGAAATCCCTGTCACTTGAGAACCTAAACACATATTTGAAATGTGTTAAGTGTGCTGATAGCTTCTGCGGCTGTGTCAACCATTTCGAATAAAGAGTGACTTTGTTCCTCATTAGTGCCTGCAAAGCTTTGAGTGTCTGCAGCCACCTGTCCTTGGGGGCTTTGCCTGTGCCGAGAACTGCCACTTAGAGGCACAATTTAGTTTTGGGGAAAGGAAGAAGTCCCCAGCTCTCTGAGACCACCTTCCAGTTTGCTCCTCCTGGTGCTGTCCGTAAGGACGGGGGCTGCTTCCTTCGGAAAATGCGGCCCGGCCACTGGGGCGCTGATGCCTCCCTCTGCCTCTGTCTCTGGTTTTCCCATCCCGTATGCACGTTGTCATCATGCCACATTATCGGGTGCTGATGGCGCTGTTTCTGCAGAGTCCCTAAGGACCCCATCAGCCCACTGCACCATGTCACCAGACTGCTCAGACCAGAGTGGGGCGGTACTGTCCAGTCTTGATGTCTGCAAGATGCCCCTGCTGGATGCTACATTAACAGGAAGCGTGGGGCCCCACGGGGAGTCAGCTTATCCCTTCCCATGAGCCCCACAGAAATTCATAAATGGGGCGGTTGCTGCAGCATGAAGACCGCAGGGCAAGGCCGCCTCCACCCTGGGCGCGGGCCCTGAGCAGGGCGGGCGGGCAGGTTCAGAGTTCAGGCATCTCCAGACACTAGGGAACACGGGAGGCTGCGGCTATTGAGGACTGGGTGACCGTGGCCACAGAGGGAGCCCCTGGCTACAGGGGAACAAAGCCTCCAGCTTGCGAGGGTGGAGATGGGGGCAAATGTCAGGCCCCGCAGCTACCCATCTTAGAGCCTAAGAGAAAACCACAGACATACTTCTCCCCCTAGATTCTGGAGAAGTCAGTCCAAGTCCCACAAGCTAATGACTGGTTCTTGAAGGGCAGGGTTTTCACGTGTCAGCTGACCCCGGCTTTCCGGCAACAGGTGCGTCCTCCCCTCCCGGGAAAGACGCTGGGCCTGGGGCTGCGGAGAGGGAGCAGCTGGCTTTTCTGGGACCCTGCTTCCCCCAGAATGGGGCTCCCCCTAAGAAGAGGTGCTCGAGATCGCCCGGGACAGCTGGGAGGACTTGGCTGAGATGTGGGCTCAGGTGGGGCTGAGTTTAGACGATCACCTGCGTGAGATCCCTTCTCCACAGTCTGCTAGCTGGGAGGCGCTCGCTGGAAGGAGGTCTGGAAGGAGAGCTACGAATGTGAACACGGGTCTTCTAAGAGTGCTCTGGGCAAAGCCCCCTGGCATCCAGGCCAGCAGCTCCCACTGTGCGCTCGTGATCTTCTCCCCAGGCAGTCTTGATCTTTCCAGGCCCTTCCGTCACCCCCCAGCCCAGCCCAGGCTCCCTGGACGGAGCCCCAGTCTTCAGGCCTCTTACCCTACCCTGCCCACAGCAGGGGCTAGTCCGGGCTCTGCAGGGAATGAGCGAACTAACTACTGCCCAGCTATGTCTTGCTCTCAGGGGCCAGGCAGCCCGCCGGGGTTACACAGGAAACGGACATGCTCTACGGCACGCTCCGGACTCGTCAGGCACCATTGCTCATTCTTTGGAGGCATTAACTCACACCAGCCTCCCAATGCCATTGAGATGGGGGCTGCCATATGTCACCAGAGTCCACTGGGCTCGAAGTCGTCTAGTTATTAAAAAGTAAAGCCAGAACCCAGCTCTGCAGCCTGGCCCCAGAGTTCAAGGTCTCCACTAACAGAGGGACGGCTGAGAGACTTTCAGGCGCCACGGCGGGCCACGGGCAAAGGTAGGTGTGCCCCAGGAAGACCCCTGAAGCTCAGCACATTCCACCCACTGCCGTGACCCACAGGACCTGTGCTGGACGGCAGGTCCCATCAGGTATCCCTTAGTGTCCCCCGCTTCTAGAGGTCTATCCCCATTAGGGACCTTTCCTCCACCAGCTGGGGAGACAGAAAGTTACAGAAAAAGTGAACTCCTGTACACCATAATTTGGCTCAAAATCGGGAATGAAATTTCTTGCTACAAGGTTTTTTCAACTAAACCAGAGTCCAGTCTGAAGCTGGAGGTTGCTGTGGACAGCCCCCCACAGCGTCCTCAGGCCCTGACACACTGGGGACGTGTGCACTGAGGTCGAAGTGCCCATATGCTAACGTTTTCCATCAACGGCCAAAGGTCAATGCCATCCGACTGTCTGGTCCCTCCCTCCAGCAAGAGAGAAATGAGAAATGCAACTTTAATATTTCCATTCCAGAACTAACTGCAACCATTAGCATCACAATGATGACTGATGTGGACTGCGGCCCCCTGAGCTGACTTTTACAGCAGGCAAGAAGCAAAAAGCTCCTTCTGAACTCACAGCAAGAAATGATGATCGTAATTCACGGAAGCCGCAGTGGGGCTTGTCTATACTTACGAGATTGTTTTATGAGGATGCGAGATTAAGTACACTTTGTATCACTCGATCCTCTTCAACCAGAGCTGAAGGAGGGTTTTCTGGTTTCAACTTCAGCTTGCTTGCACGTAACTAGAATTACCAGGGGATTTTAATCTCCCACTAGAAACACCACCACCCATTTTATAAACCCTCAGATGATTATCGGAGGCACCAAGGAAACCCACAGGGGACACCAACCAAGGTTAAAGCCCGCAGATCAGAAGTGCTTGGTCAGGACCCGGGGGGCAGGCTTTTGTGATTGCAGGCAGCTCACTGGAAAGAGGAGGAGGGTCTGAGTGCTCGTGGGCGGTCCCCGGGGAGACAAACAGGTGCCCTAGGGGGACAAATTCTGTCTGAAGCAGAGCAGGCCTGTGCAACTTTGCAGTTCTCTTTGGGGACAAGATTATCCACAACCTCTTCTCACTGCAGACGCAGGACGATCAGCCCCTACCACCATCCTCATCTGAACCCGGGGGTGGGGGGGGCGCTTCGTTCCCCTTCCGAGGGAAGGGATGTAACAGGCCTCAGTGTAATTTCCTGCCCATTCTCTTACACAGTTTCGGGAAATCACTGCTGTAAAGTGCTCTTACTCAGTCCAAATTAACGTCACAAGACTTCCCCAGACTTCTATTTCCTTTCATTTAAATGGTGAATAACGCAACATAATCAAGATTGTGTGTGCATGTGTGTGTGTGTGTGCGCAGGCGCGCACGCGCGTGTGTATTTCCCTAAAATGTAACAGTCTGGGAGATTTGGACACATTTTTCAGGCAAGGCAAGAATCCTTAGCATCTGCCTATTGAACATACTCTAAACTCTGAGTTAGGAAATGGGGTACAAGAAGAACATCACCTTCCGGGCTGATGCTGGCCCATTTTTTTCACTTCAATTCTAGGACCTGATCTTTTTCATGGCCAAAACCAAAAACTGACTTCTCTGACTGCGCTCTCTGAAGGATCCCCACAAACTGTCATCATTTTGCAGTAGGTTTCTCACGCACAATTGCCAATTAAACTGTGCATTTAACCTTTGCACAGAGCACTCCATTTTCTGTTGTTGGGGAATCAAGCTTTTAAGTCAGCCGATCAATTCTGCAAATTATGTAAGGACACGGCGCTTGCTTCATACTTAATACGCCGGGCGGCATAGAGGTAGAGTGGTTCTAGACAGGGCAGGGGGTTCGGCTGGGCTGCCCAGATCCAGCAAAGCCCTGGGTATCTTTCCATATCTGGGGCTTTTCAAATAATGGACAGGAAAAAAAAAAGGCACTGTGAGGTTGGCAACTGTAATGAGAGTTGGCTCTATTTTTGCCCAGGAAAATGATTCACTTTTTCTAGCCAGCTCTTACCTAATAATAAGCTTTTTGCCCCCGTTTCTCCTACAAACGCCATGAAGAGCTCCGGAGGTAAAAGTTTTTGAGGTTCTGAGGCCACAAAAGTACGAAAAGCCTCTCTAAAAACTAAAGCTAAAAACTGTGGCTTGGTTTGATGTGTTAGTAACCAACTTACGAGCGTTAATGATTTATGTTTCTCTTTTTTAAATAATGAGGAATGCTTCCCCATGTCTGTTTTGTGTGTCATGCCACTGGAATAAAGGATAAAAATAATTTATAATTGGAAGAATTCAAATCAAGATACAAACGTTCTTAAAAACAGACACTACTTTTACAAAAGTATATTGTCTTCACAATTCCTGTGCAAAGACAGAGTCTCTGGGTTCAGTGTCTGCACTTGTACGATAAGCACAGGTACCACAGTTCCCCTCTGGGTCTTACTCTGTATGCGCCTCTAGGTGTGTTTGAAAACAAACTTGCAGTTAGAGGGAAAGTCACCTTTGTTCTTCCTACACCTGATCAGGGGCAAATTCCGAGGGACCATGACCCAGAGTTTTGAGGTCCTGCTCTCCGGAGAATAAATGCAGCCCTAATAGACCGTGTCTTTTTGTCCTCAGGGGTCTGGATTTAACTGTGAAGAGGCCACGGAGAACCAAGCAGGGAAACAGGTCTGATTTAGCAGCCCCGACATTAAATAAGACTGCTGTGTGTATCTGGTGTGAATGCTCCGTATTGTCTTTTCAAAATCATGCAAATTGATAAATATACTATATACAATCTAAAAGTAAAATGTTCCTCCTCCAACGGCTTCTCCCTCTGACTACATAGAAACAAATGGCATTACACTTGCAAATTCAAAATGTCAGGAAATGCGTCTGATTAGGTTTTCATGGTTACAATGATTAACTGGGGCGGCTTGATTGCACCCTGGATCTTGAAGCACGAGACAGTCACTCGGAGCTTCTACATGTGCTCCTTGTGGGTGTGTTAATGTTGCTTTGCCAACAACATCCTTCAGACTTTTGTCGGGATGTTTCCCCCATAAAATTCCTCCAATCTGAGTATACAAAACTCCCTTCTTTGAGTCTCTAATTGCATGCCATTTCACGGAGCTGACAACGAGGAGAGCATCTCCAGGCCCCTTCCCTCCTCACTCTTAAGTTCCTCTGAGCCTGTGCTTGGATGCGTCCGAGGATGCTCTACGCACACCCATGCCTGCGAGGAGACGCGGAGCTTCACCTCTGGGACAACATCTTCTTCAGTTACAAGGATCATCTGTTCAGGTGAAATTCACGTACCATGTTGGTCGATGTGAACGACTTAGTCTCATTTAGTACATTCACAACGTTGGGCGACCACCACCTCAATCGATTTCCAAGACTTTTCCATCACTCCAAATTCAGCCCTGTCCCGAGCATTCTACTAGGGCACTTCCACGGGTTCTTACACAGCCCGAGACAAGAAGGAACAGAGGTCATGGCCAACTTTATAAAACCTCCATTACTGTTGGGTTGGACCAGTGAGTTAACCCACTGGTCCAACTCCCACTCCAAGGAGTTGAGGAAGTCACTTTATAAGCTGTTAAGACCCCAGATTAGCAACGGATTTGGGACAAGATTTTGTTCAGGGACACACGTGAAAGGCTCCTCCCTTCCCCAGTCTCTGGCAGACCTCCCCCACACGGCTCTGCGCTGCTGGGCAGGGGGCAGGGGTGACAAGTGGTGGGGGTGGGGGGATGTGCCATGGGGGCTGCAGGTTTGCATGACAAGAAGCACGGCGGTAACACGGAGAGCACGCGGGAGACGCAGGGTGGTGGGAGGCCTGATCATCTGGGGTTCCGAGGCTCGAGGGAGGGTTCGCAGGGTCCCAGGATATGCAGATGAGGCCCCCGGACACTGCACAGAGGCCACAGCCGTTCTGGGGACCACGAAGGTTGGGGTGGCCAAGAGTGCCCTGCAGGAGGTACACTAATAGGGCATCTCGACGCCTCCACCTATAGTTCTAGTTTTGGCAAAATTAAAGAGGCTGGTACCCAGCTGTGAGGACTTTCCCCACAATGAAAGATCTCTGTGCCTCCATCACTCAGGAAGGGGTGCCCCACGGCTCCGAGGTCCCGGAAACCTAGACTCGGGAGTCTTCCAACATGGAACCACGTGAGCACACATCAACAGTCTCCAGAGAAAGGTGCTGCGTGGAGAAGACCCCAAAGGTTGCATACAGTATAGGACCTTCTGAAATCAAAGACGGAGAGCACAGACAGCGGGTCAGCGGGGGGCAGGGCTCCCAAGGGGCAGAGGGAACCAACCTTTCTGGGATGGAAACGTCCTGCCTCGGGGCCCATCTGTGTAAACGTCCTGCTCCTGACAGGATGCTACGGTTTTGCCAGATGCTGCCACCAGGGGAAATGGGCCGGGGAGCTCGGGAGAACCTTTCCGCCTCATTCTGCACAAGTGCATGCGGATCCACAGTCATCTCAAAATGCAAAGCTCAGTTACCCGAAGAGGACAGAACCACACCGAGCTTGTTCTTTACAAAGGGGGAAATAAACACGTGAGAGAAAACTATTGGGGAGATTACTCCAGGCCCAGCACTGTCTCAAGGTCGCGCTGTGAAATGCTACATTTATGAAAACGTAACTATGACAAGAGGCATGTAACAGAAGCCCTAATCCAGCACCTGTCTGGTGCTGGACCCAAAACTGGTTCGGCACAGGAGAGGTACCGCCACATAGTCGGTGTGTGCACGTGTAGAGCTCCAGGAATGACTACGTACGCGTGTATGGTACACACACACCACACACACATACACACACGTGCACATGCACACAGGGACACACACAGGCACAAGGTCACAAGCCAGCTAGCAACAGAAGGAGTGATACCATACTGGGTCACCATTCCAGACAAAGCCCTCCTACAAAATAAATCATGTCACAGAAAAGAAACAGCTTCCCCCCACTTACCTTGACGATGACCTGACACAAGGGGGTCAGTACCATGTGGTTTCCGTCTGTCCACGGAAATCAGCACCCCACGGCCAAGCAGCTTCCCTTCCAGTAAGACTCATCAGGGCTTGTCATATGTTCGCATCAGGGAGGGGAGGCTAACGAGGATAATTAACTCCCCTTATATTAAAAGCACCCATAGGACACTGAGTCATCAATCCTCGGTGTCACTCTGGGCAAGGTTAATGCCCCCCATTCCGTCACAGGCTGGGCAAAGAAGCAAGGCTCTCAGGTGAGAAACAGGGTGAGAAGCCCCCGGCCTCCGTCCCTTGAGCCCCATCGAGGACACACGCCCCGTGGAAGCAGTTTCTTCCTGGATACGATTTGCCCATTTAAAGCAACCTCCGTTTCACGTGCCGGGGGCATCGGGCTGCGGAGGGTGATGGCACCCAAGAATTCCCATGGAGACCCTGATGATGCCATTGCTGTGCCCGGTGCCACCCCCCCACCCCCGCGGCACGATCAGATGGATGAAGGCACACACGGGGAGCCCCCGCTCCACAGTTAACAGACAGACGGGGTCATTCAGGGCAATGAGCATCCTCCCAGAACTCACTCTGGGGGATGCAGGCTCCTGAAGGGCAGGGACCACGTCCCCTGAAGACAACAACAGCTCCTGCGACACCCGCGAATGCACCATAATACGAGCGGCTTCCCAAGCCTTCTATCACTCGGGCCCTGGCCAGCATGGAGCGCTCCTGAGACCCGCCCCTGCCAGCGGCGACCATGGCCTCCCTTCACCTAATACAGGGAAGCCGGGGACAGCAGATGTAGAACGGGGCTACGGGGTCACGGGAGAGGAGCCAAGGCTGGCCCACCTGCCCAGGAAGCCGGCGCTGCCTCCAAAGCACCTGGCTTCGCAGACCAGGGCCGAGGGGCCCGTGTGCAGAGCCTCATGGTCCTTAGCGCTCAGCGCTGGTGATTTCCTGCGGGCCCTGCTCCGCCCCCGCGCCCACAGCGACGCACGGTGCTCGCACCTACCTGTAGCGATCCTCTCTGCGCTTCTCACCTGACTGCGTCTGCCCTTGTCATGCCCCATCCCAGCTGTGCTCTTTGCAGATGCTGGGGACAGGAACAGGGGACAGGGACGGCTATGCGACTGCTGCACACAGCCCGGTCCACGCGTCCTCACCTGCTTCTGACCAGGGCTCAGGAAGCCAGAGAATGACCCCTGACGGTCAGGCCACACCAGACCACCTGAACACGGCCCCAGCCTCGGATGGTGGTCCTGCCCATGGTCTGTGGGGGAAACGGCTCCTCCAATGGCAGGATCTGGGGCGTGATTTCTCCCCACAGTTACCTCCGTACTCCACTATCTACTCTAATATCCAAACAGCGGCAGGATCACAGTCCTTAAATGCGAACTGCAAACATGACAGGCTGCTGCACTAACCTCACATCACTCCCAGAATTAATGCTCTCAGTAGCCCTTCTGTGAGTGTTTTATTGGATTATAAATATTAGTACCGCTGTTCTCAAGAAGGAAAAAAAAAATCTTAATGAAGTAATATAGTCCAGGCAATCAGGTACTGTGGATGGTACAATCAGAACTCAGTCCCAGGCTTGTCTGCCTTTTATATCCTTATCCTTAGTCTGCACGATCTACTGACGAAGTAGAAACACCGACCTGCGTCCCCAGCAGGAAGAGACTGCCCTGTGTGTGTGCGTGTGCGTGTGCGCGCACGTGTATAGTAGCTGGTATTCGCCAAAAAATCGAAAGCCTAATAGAGCCCAGGTTCTGAGCTAAGCTCTGAGACATGGGGATAAAATTAGACCTATTGCCTGCTTTCAAGCAACATGTAAAAACAAAACAAAAAACCTGCCCTTCTGTAGGAGGGGTCCATAATGGGGTGGTGGTGGGGAGGCCAGTTGGGGGAGCGGTGGGCGCGGGGGCATCCCGAGAGTCCCCCCGGAAAGGGACGAGGTCCCAGGGCTCAGCCCCAGAGGTGCTGGGAGGGACCCACCCAGAGCTCAGCTCTGGCGAGACACTGGGCTTGGGCTTGCAGGGGGCCTGCGGAGGCGGTCGGCCAGTGCAGACGGACTGGACCAAGCGAAAATGCTTGCATTTCCGTGGAAACAGGCGGATGTGCTCAAGGAAAGACTGAGACGTGGTTCCTTCTTTTCCCCCGTCCCCACAGCACTTCTTCATTGAAAGGCTTTTCCCAGCGTCCCTGAGATGTGACCAATAGGGGCGCTGTGTGAGGGGCAGGTGCACCGCGAGCCGGAGTGATGTGCACAGACACCGCGGAACGCGTGCCCCCGGCCCGTGAGCACCGGCCCCTCATCTTTGTGTAGCCCCCAGGACATTTACGACCTACTCTCCCAGCACCTTTCAAAGGCACGACTTCAGCTTTGCTTGGCTCTGGTTCAATCTTCTCTGATTACGCCCCCCTGCACGGATTGCAAACTCTGGAGGGCTGGCGCGGCAGGTGTCTGCGGCCTGCGCTCCCTCCCTGGGCATCTGCGCAGTGCATGGACCCGGCACCAAACCCCATCAACCCTTAGCGTGTTCCATCCTCCCAAACCCTCACGGAGAGACCTAGTCCTGGCCTCCCCTTTCAGGCAATACTGAATACACTGAAAGTCAAGGTGCCAATGCAAACAAACAAACAAACAAACAAGTTATCTAGCAGGTGTTTGAACTGGGTTGCCTTTAAAGGGTTTAAAGGGTTGCCTTAAAGGGTTGCCTTTAATCTGCACGGCAACTCCATGATGTAACCACGATGATAACCCCTGAAACAAAAACAGATGCAGGGAACTCCAGTCATTAGCTTTAGCCCCCAAGTTAAGAGTTAGCCTTGGGATGTGAATTTAGGTTTTTTTCTTAAGAGCTCTTTCAAGGGCACGGGGTCCCAGTTCCGTAGGAGTTTATGCTTTTCCAGTTCGACAGAATCGTGACACATGGATTTACTCGCTACTCTTTGGAAGTTATCCTCACCTGTTGGTCCTTCTCAAGCCCTGTCTTGCACACGGTCTAGAGAGGACACGGAAGATTGATAGTCATTCCACGGAGCCAGCCACGGCCTTCCCCATTTCACTCTGCCGTCCCGGTGCCTTCCTACTTACGAGCATCCCAGAAAAGAGCCTGCAGGGCTTCAGAAACTATGATGAATCTTAACTGCAATTATGTTTTAAGTAGGCAGAAGCCTAGATCAGATTCGACCAACTCCGAGTACCTGGAAAAATCCATTTTTAAAACGAAAATCCTTTCCCCTATCATGGGCTGCTATAAATGAAGTTTTTCTTTCTCCTGCCGATTATGAAAGTTCAGTAAGGTCAGAGCACCCAGACAGACCAAGGGAGCCACACTCCGTGTTTCTTTCATTAATGTAATGGGGTGCCCTTTTTGGGGGGAAGGGAAAGTCACACATATAAAAAAGATGGAGGACAATTCTAAAAAGATTGCTGCAAGTATTTTATACTGAGGACCATCCAAAGGAGATTAGGAAGTTTTGCTTCCTTGGACAGCATTTTTTTAATGCAGACCTTCACAGCGGCTGTCAAGACAAGAAGAACATTCCACATGTGAAACACTTTGCAACCTAGCATTTCCCAGTGACTAAAAGAATAATAGCACCATTTTGGTTTACTTTTAACCTCTCACCATTCCTCCCAAGAAAACTCGGGAGAAAGAATATATAATATACACAACCTAATTCATGAGATCTAATGGCTTTCTCTTAAGAGCTCTCCCTGGACAGAAATCACTAGGGTTGTACCTGTTTCTGAACTCTTCTGGAACAGCAATGCCCTGGAATGGCCTCACTATTCTTGGCTACTGACCTTTAGTGTCTGTATTAGCAAAGGGCGCTCAGACATTTATCTGGGTGGCCCAGGTGGTTACTGAACACCCAGGTGTCCCCCAACCTCCTCTCCAAGGGTTCTCACTCTGGCTGCCCATCAGAACCACTGGGGGCTTTCAAAACTCCCAAAGCCAAGGCCACACCCTGGAATGATTAAACCAGACTCTCGAGTGTGTGGGCGGTAAGGGAAGTGAAAGGACCCAGCCTGGTGCCCCGGGGTGTAGGGTCAGAGGGGACTGCGCCCAGCCCCCCAGCCTGCAGACGGCCCTGTGTCTGCAGAAGGGGCTCCACCCAGTCAAAGGAGTTTCTCCAAAGAAGCCACTGAGGGCAGAGAGGCCATCAGATCGTTTTTTCTACCCTTAACCCAGCGCTGGACACATCCAAATTGTTCATAAATAGCGAATGGGTGTGTATAGAAGTGGAGCAAAGGTATTAAGTCTAAGTCCGCTAGCAGTTAGCTTTGTCTAAAATCAGTTGTTCATCAAAAGAAAAAAAAAAAAAAAGAGTCCTGCCTATGCCTAGTTAACAAGTAAATGAAATGTATTTGGGGAAAAAAATTAACAAGATGACATAGATATTCATCTCTATTTTCCTAGTAGCACCTACGGACCGAAGACAAGGGTAATACAGCAGCAACACAGATATGGAGAGAATAAACCCACACCTGTTCCCGCACAGTCTTTTGGCTAAAAGGACCGCATACCATAACAAAACAATACAAGAGCAAGCCCTCTCTGAACACTCCTGCAGGAGAGTCCAGATTCAGTGGGGGAGGGGAGGGGAGGTCCCGACTCGGGCGACAGCGGCACCAAAAACTTCAGGTGGTGACAGCTGGCATTCCCGTAGAGGGCGCCTCACATTTGGGCAAATCCCACAAAAATTTCATCCATAAATCAACGGCACAGGGGAGCGGTGGAGCACAACAGGGATTGGGGGGGAGTCGTAATGATGGCCAGTGGAAAATGAGGTTGTGTCCTCAGGGACTTTATCAGGAAGACTCGGGGAAGGATGCTGTGGATTCAGGACAGGAAGACAAAATAAATACCAGGCCTCCCCAGCGCCCTGCTTGCTCATCCGGCCCATGTCTAATGCTGAGACTCATTCCTGAGCTTGGAGGGTGACGGTCAAGTCATAGAACAAAGTGACGGAAAACGGCCTTGAGATCCCTCTGACTCCCGTATGCACTGTGATGATCATCTGTCAACTTAACCGTGTTAGGGCATGCCCAGACATTTGGCCAAACACTAATCTGGGTTTCTTGGAGGGTGTCTTTGGATGAAACAAACATTTGAATCAATGAACTGAGTAAATCAGATTGTTCTAATGTGGGTGGGCCTCACCCAAGCAGCTGAAGGTCTGAATAGAACGGAAAGGGTGATCCTCCCACAAATACGAGGGGATCTCTCCCTGCCTGACTGCTTTGAGATGGGACATTGGTTTCCTCCCGCCTTTGGACTTGAATGGAAACATCAGATCTTCCTCGGTCTCCAGCCTACAAACCTTTGGACTGGAACTTACACTGTGCTGCTGGTTCTCAGGTTTTCAGCCTCGGACTGGAACAACACAGCCCTCCAACTCACCTGCCCATTAGATCTTGGGACTCTGACAGGACAACCCAAATCCTTACAGCAAGTCAGTCTCCGTGTGGATCTGTCCTGTATTAGGGCTATTCCTCTGGAGATCTCTGGTGCATGAACACACTGGGCATTTGCACACCTGCAGATGACCTAGGTAAGGTCTGTGACCATCTGGATGGAGGCTTCTCTATGTCAGATCATCCACTGTATGATGCTTAGACCGCTGGAGTAATTTTAAAATATACGAAGTGAACATTACACTGAGGACCCATTTACCCACTTTCCCATCCTCTTCATGAGTGAGAGAGAACAGGCAAAAGATGACATTAAGCCACAAAACAACAACGTATAAGGAAAGGAAAGAGCTGGAAAGAACGTTACTGCATTACAGACATACAAGTGTGACAGTATCACGGAGGGGCTCCGTGCTCTCAGATGGTCAGAAGTTCAATCACCTCGAGATGTCCTGTCTGGTTCAAATGCCAAGCCCTCAATGGTGGGAGGGATCAATTGAACAAAATGGCCTTGCTTCCCACCCAGCGTGCCAATGATGTCATCTGGAAGAGTGATTCGTCTCTCTTATGCTTCTGGGGAGGGGGCGGTACGTTGGATGTGCTGCTTCTGTTGGAAGAAAGTTCTAGGTCTGAGAGGTGGAGACACTAGGTTCTCTGCCCTGCTCCGTCCTGCTGGGGGAGGGGGGCACCTATGTGAATGTTCTTAGGCTCAGGTCAGGATGTGAACTCAAAGCAGTGACATTTGAAATTAACTTCTTGGTGACATAATCTACAGTAATCAAACATTATTGATTCTTATTCAGAACAAATGGGCATCTTGGCATGGAAATATTGATACGTCCAAAGGGCTTCGTTATAATACCTCAGTGCCCATAGATAAAGCTGATTGAATGGGGTCAGCAGGTCCTGCCTCCAGCCGTCCTTTGTCATGATGTCACAGAGCCGGAAGTAGAGAGCAAGAGGCAGGTTCCGGGGTGTGCTTTGTTTCCCCCCAGCTGGGCTACTTCTTGCTTTCACCAGCTCCGTGAGGACTGTCTTCTGCTGCGGGAGCTCCCGGGTCAGGGCTCCTCCTGAGTACCAGTCGGGAGGAGGGGGCCCTTTCTTCCTTTGTTCCCACTGTACCGTCTCTGCTGTTCCAGACTGAGCTGGGGTTGGGGTGGGGGCCTGGGGTGGGGAGAGGTGGCACACAAAGGTCCATGCATGCTTCTGGTCCAAAAGAGAGCTACGGTCTGCTTATTCCCTGTGCATTTCCGTATTTCTTCAAGACGGAAGAGGAAAAGGCAGATTTTACTCAAATCCCAGGGAATTCTCAGGTAAAAAAGTCATGGAGGTAGAAATCGGCAGGACTATTTGAGGAGAGAGCTGGATTTTAGTGAAGAGAAATACTGCACGGAAAGGAAGGGGGGATTAAGTGGGAGGGAGAAGGGGGACCACTGTCCAAGGAGTCTGGCTTTATCTGGAAAGAGTGAAGGCATCCAGAAGCTTCCAGAGGGAAGCCATGTTTTCAGATTAATCCAAGTCAAGGCACTGGGGGGACTTGGTTCTTGGCCATGGAGCCCAGCTGTTCCTGGAAAGCAGGCAGGGCGATACCCTCCCCAGACGAAAAGTAATCATCTTCAAAAAACCAACACTCGGCAGAGAGAAAAAGGCCTTCCAAGAAGTTCTGATGGGCAGAAGCAACACAATTCCCTCACTCCCTTCCGTCCTTCACTCTGCGATCGTCTGTGAGGTTCCACTCTGAGCGACGGTCCCCCAGCTCCGGCGGGTCTCAGAGTACATGGCCCCTGTCACGGCCCTGCAGTGGTGGCCAGCTGGCTGGGTCTGCTGTGACCAACACGGAAACTGGGCCGGCGGCACAGCGTCAGGACGGAGCGATGGACAGTGCTGGGAACGGCCCTGAAAAGGGAGGAGCTGCCACCAAACAGGCCAGGGAGCACCCCACACAGAGAACATGGCCCCTGGAGGCATCGAGGAGAAGCCAGGTTGTGGCACAGGGTCCTAGTGAAAACCCGTAGGAATCTCAGAGACGTGCTGGGGGCCTCCAGAATTCCAAAGGACTGGGACCACTTGGAGGTTTCTAATCAATAAAAAAGGAGTGATATAGTAGAATTTACCTTCTGGAGATACCAGCTAGGGTGGACCATGAGCTACAGAAGTTAGGGGCAGGGAGGTCACTGCAGCCCCAAGTAGCCGGCACTGGGGTGAATGCCATGTGGTCACGTCTCAGATTGCCGTCCTCATCTATGTTTACTCGAATGTTTTCACGGCCTTCCCAAAGCAGACCGTAGGGCATCATGCTCACAACATCAGGAGTAAAACTCAGGGCATCAGAAAAGTGTCTGGACGTGTGCTCTGACGTTGTTCCTGGCAGTGGGACTGTCTATTTCCATTCTCCAGCAGGCGGGCTCCTGGCACTATTGAACTTGTAACTGAACACTCCTGGTGTACATTGGAAGTGTGACCCTGGAAGTTTTTAATACTGAGTAGTCTATCTTCATAGCCATATTTTGTGGCGAAAGGGTAGTGGTTTTAAGAAATGGTGTTGGAACATTGGGTATCCATATGCAAAAAAAATTTTTTAAAAAGATCTTTCATCCCTACTTCATATGACATACAAAAACTATCTCCAAATGACTATAATCTAAACATAAAACCTAAATTTGTAAGACTTCTAGAACAAAGACAGGAGAAAATCTTCATGACTTTATACTAGACAAAGACATCTTAGATATGTCACCAAAAGCAAGACCCCTTAGAGAACCACCTGGTACACTAAACAGCTTCAAGATAAAAACCTTGTGTCAGAAGGGAGTGAAAAGGAAAGCTACGGTTTGGGAGAAAATATTTGCCAATCCCCTACCAGCCAAAAGACCTGCACCCAGAATATATAAGGAAATCCTTGAAATTCCACAATAAGAAAACAAAACAAAACCTCAATTACAGAAGGGACTAGAAACCTCAAGAGACACTTCTCCAAAGCAGATACACAGATGACATGTAAGTCCATGACGAGATTTCCAACTGCGTTCTTCATTAGGAAGTGAAAACAAAACCGTAAGGTAGTATCTCTACACACCCATTAGGAGGACAAAGGAAAGGTGCCTGGTCGTCACAGAATGCACACCCTCTGGTTCCACGCGCACACAGTGCTGGGAGAGGCATGCGGACCCGGGGTGGCTGAGACAGGATCGCTGGCCCAGAGCGAGGGGCACGCGCAAACTTTCAGGGGCCGTGATGCATTCAGTATCTCGATTGTGGGGTTGGTTTTGGGATATAAACATATGCCCAAGCTTATCAAATTGTTCACTTTAAATACGGGTACTTTGTTGTAAGTCATTTATCTGGCTCAGACATCATTTAGCTGCTCGCAAAGATAATTAGAATTCTATATATATGATCCATATCTTATAATCTTGATTTTTCTGATAATCTCCCCTTTAATTTCACCCTCTGGGGGTACTGTACTGACTCCCTGGTTTCATGTGTCTGTGCCCTGTACCGACAAACACACACAAGTTGCCTTTATCAGGAGGAAACAGCAAACTGATCTTTCTAAAAATTTTATTTAAATTCAAGCTAGTTAGGATACAGTGTATTGGTTTCAGGGGCACAGTTCGGTGATTCATCAGTTGACTACCACCCCCAGTGCTCGTTCCCTCACGTGCCTCCTTCATGCCATCACCCAGTGACCCATCCCCTCACCCGCCTCCCTCCAGGAACCCTCAGTCTGCTCTCTAGAATTAAGTCTCTTATGGTTTGTCTCTTTTATCTTTTTTTAATTTTTCCTTACCTTTCCCTATATTCATCTGTTTTGTTTCTTAAACTCCACATGTAAGTAAAATCATATGGTATTTGTATTTCTCTGACTGACTTATTATTTTGCTTAGCGTTGATACCCTCTAGTTCCAGCTGCATCGTGGCAAATGGCAAGATTTCATTCTTTTTTGATGGTTGAGTAATATTTTGAGATAGACACACACACACACACACACATGTATGTGTATATATATAAAGATATTATATGTATTTATCCATTCACCTGTCCATGGACATCTGGGCTCTTTCCATATTTGGACTATTGTGGACATTCCTGCTATAAACATTGGGGTACATGTACCTCTTTGAATCACTACATTTCTTTCTTTTGGATAAATACCCAGTAGTACAATTGCTGGGTCGTAGGGTAGCTCTATTTTCAACTTTTTGAGGAACCTCCATGCTGTTGTCCAGAGTGGCTGCACCAGCTTGCATTCCCACCAACAGTGTAGGAGGTTCCCCTTTCTCTGCATCCTCGCCAACATCTGTTGTTTCCTGACTTGTTAATTTTAGCCATTCCGACTGGTGTGAAGTGGTATCTCACTGTGGTTTTGAGTTGTATTTCCCTGATGCTGAGTGATGGTGAGGACTTTTTCATGTGTCTGTTGGCCATCTGGATGTACTCTTTGGGGAAATGTCTGTTCATGTCTTCTGCCCATTTCTTTACTGTGTTTTTTGAATTTTGGGTATTAAGTTTGTTAAGTTCTTTACAGATTTTGGATATTAGCCTTTAATCAGATATGTTGTTTGCAAATATCTTCTCCCATTCCATAGGTTGCCTGTTAACTTTTTTGACTGTTTCCTTAAAATATAAAACCAGCACACCAGTGCTGTGCGCATTGCAACAGACACACCAAGTCTGTTGCATTTCTCTACACTAAGAATGAAGCGGCAGAAAGAGAAGTCAAGGAATCGATTCCACTTACAATTGCACAAAAACCCATAAGATACGTAGGAATACATTTAACCAAAGAGGTAAACAACCTGTCCTCTGAAAGCTACAGAACACTTATGAGAGAAATTGAGAAAGAAAAAAAGAAAGCAAGAAAGAAACTGACAAAAGAAATGGGAAAGCATTCCATGCTCATGGTTTGGAAGAACATATATTGTTAAAATGTCTATGCTACCCAGAGCAGTCTACACATCCAGTGCAATCCCTACCAAAATACCACCAGAATTTTTCAGAGAGCTGGAAAAAATAATTCTTAAATTTGTTATGGAACCAGAAAAGACCCTGAATAGCCAAAGAAATGTTGAAAAAGAAAACCAAAGCTGGAGGCATCACAATTCTGGACCTCAAGCTCAGTTATGAAGCTGTAATCGTCAAGACAGCATGGTACTGGCACAAAAACAACACGCAGATCAATGGAACAGAGTAGAAAGCCCAGAAATGGACCCTCAACTCTATGGTCAGCTCATCTTCGACAAAGCAGGAAAGAATGTCCATGGATAAAAGACAGCCTCTTCAACAAATGGCGTTGGGAACATTGGGCAGCCACATGCAGAAGAACAAAACTGGACCATTTCCTTACACCACACACAAAAATAGACTCTAAATGGATGAAAGACCTCAATGTGAGAGAGGAATCCTTCAAAATCCTAGAGGAGAACACAGGCAGCAACCTCAGCCGCAGCAACTTCTCGCCAGACACGTCTCCGAAGACAAGGGAAACAAAAGCGAGAATGAACTGTTGGGACTTCATCAGGATAGAAAGCTTCTGCGCAGCACGCCTGTGTTCATGCAACACCAGCACCACGGCACCTGAAAATGGGACGAATTTCTACGTCCCACAGTGACAAACATTTAAGAAAAAAATATCAGACCTTATCAAGATAAGCAATATCCTAGGAATACAGACCGTCGTCCTCTGGGGTGAAGCAGCTTCTCTGGTGAGCAGTCCCTTTCCCAGATGCCAGCAGAGCGGACTCAAACTGGGCACAAGTTCTCCCTCCAGGAAAAAAAGCTGCTCTTTTATACATTCACACCAGCGTGCTTCAGAGGCAGGAAGACTGAGGAAGCTTCTCTTTGACCCTCGAGGCCCGGCCATAGCTCTGGGGGGCCCACACACTGAGCAGGGGCACCCTGGAATGCCCGAATTGTCTTCCCCTGCCTGGGAGGCAGAAGGGGAGCATCTGCTTCCCTTTGACTTTAGTATTTCTGCTTGAACTTAGCGTGTTAACTCTGGTGACGTCGCTCTCCACCTTCCTTCACAGATCCCGGTTTGTCTGTTCATGGACGACTCCTCCCCTATGGGGATCATCTCCCATGAGAGACATCCAATGTGTGAGACCAGCCGTGAGAACACAGGGGTTAAGACCTCCCAAACCCATGTCGCAACCTCACACTTCAAACTTGGTCACCAATCTTGCCGACACGTCCATCACACGCAGCCTCTGCTTTGGCCACACCACCCCAAGACAGACGCTCTCTGGGCTGTGTCCTTCCATTCGACCTGAGGCCTCCTATCCCGTCAACCAAATTTCTGTTTAACAAAATGTTACCCACCATTTAAGGCTTTAATCCAAGCTTAGCCACTCTAGAGCAGCTTTGCTCCAACAAATATCCAATCCTTGCTTCTCCAGGAAGGATACAAGAGAATAAAACATCAAATGAGAAGTATATAGGAGCTGGTGTGTAAAATGGGCGTCTACTTATTGCACATATGGATGCCATTTTTCCCGGTTCTATCATCGCCCCCGAGATTTCTCACACAGGGCTGCACACACACAAGTAATGCTCAGTGACAGACCCTGAAGAGAATCTGAATGTATAATGTATGTTTTATTTATAGCAAAATCATTCCAGCATTTTCAATCCGGTATTGAAATTTGCATGTAAATAGCCACGCGCAAGGGCTCCCCGCAGCCCATAGGCGTCTTCGGTTAGCTCCTCCACCGCAACAGAAGGTAAAAATGCCCAAGAACCTTCAGGCCATTCACTTAAGTATATGTATATACAGGAACAATTATCTGCAAGTGTTAGGATTTAGGGAACCCTCCAGGGAACACGTAGGAACTTCCAAGTTTACAAGTGGAAACGGTTCAAGTGTTCAACAGTTCCCAGCTTCCTCGTGCTCGCTGACACGGATGGGCCCACCGCCTGGCCTCAGGCCATTCTAGGCACCCCAAAACCCCACCTCCAACTCTGCACCTTAGACACCTACCCCACTAGCTGGAGTGCAGTATGCTTGTTTGCGTAAGACTCGATAACATTTCATGTTCTGGTGCCTTGAATCACAACGTTTTTTTCTACTTGGACTCCATTTGGTCCAGATGAGGATTTTTTTTTTTTTTACTTATTTTAAGCATCTGATTGATGTATCTCCTCCTGGTGATCTTCCTCCAAGCTCCCTGCCTTCCTCACAATGTGAATTGTCCTGTTTGGGTATTTCAAGAGTACTTTATCCCTCTTTCTATCTGGCACCTTACCCACGGTACCCCACTTTCTTGTGCTACATTCCTGTGCCAAGAGCAAGTCTAGCCAGGGTCTTCTTCATGCCTCTGTCTGAGTGTTCTGGAGGGCCTGCGCGATGCCTGGTACTGAGAAACAGCTGGGGAACAAAACATCGGTTAAGTAGTAGGAAGGTATGAGCTAGCTTTTGAGAGGCTAAATTTAGGGCACTTTAGAGATGGGAGAAGCTTGTTACTCATTGGTGAGCTCATCAAGTAGGAAATCAGAGTTTTAGCGAGGAGTAGTTGATGCTATCAACAAGTTCTAGAACAGGAAAAAAGAGCGGAAGTTCAATGTTTAAAAGAAATTCAATGATAACTTCCCACTCCGCGTTGGAGACTTGGCTTCCAAAATCTTTGCAGACAAGGCATCGTGATCTACAGGGATCCTTGAAATCCTCTTTACCTCCCTCTCAGCATTCCTGCAGCTGAAGATAGGAGGAAGATACTCAAATATTAAGGGACAGGAATCGACCAGCCTATGTTTCCTAAAAAGCTTAGGTTAAGTCCTTGCTTTTTTTTTCCTGCCTTCTTTTCCTATCGATAAATTGTACAGCAGACCTACTCAGCTTCCTAAATCAAAGGGCTATCTCGGATTCAAGGGTGAAGAACAAGCACTGCACATATAATGTCTACCTATAATAGCTAACAGCCCAACTGCCTGGTGATGTTAGTATTCCTAAAAAGGAAAAAAAATACATATATTTCCAAAGAGGGCCAGGCGAGAATAAAAACAACAGAGGATGTTTTTAGATAATATGGTAATGTTAATATCAGCAATGAGGCTAAAGTACATGCAACTGATTAAAAATAGACTTGATGAATTCCTAAGTGATTCCTATTCAATCATAAATTTTAATGTATACAATAAACTGGATTTAAGCTAGCTTCATCCATCTACCCATTCATCTACCTGCCATCCACCCATCCACCAACCCACCCACCCATCCACCCATCCATCCACCCATCCACCCGTCCACTCACTCATCCATATACCAATTCATCCAGCTACCCATCTATCAAGCCACTCACCCACCCATCTACCCATCCATCCACCTACTCATATACTCATCTATCCACTGATCCATCCACCTACCCACTGACTCACCCATCTACCCACCCATCCACCCATCCATCCACCTACCCATCCAACAAGACACTCACCTACCCATCTACCCGTCCATCCACCCACTCATATACTCATCCATCCACTGATCCATCCAGCTACCCACTGACTCACCCAGCCACCCACCCATCCACCCATCCAGCCATCGACCCACCCACCCACCCATCTACCCATCCAACCACCCACTCATATACTCATCCATGCACCCATCAACCCATTGACTCACCCACCTATCCATTCATCCACCCACCCATCTACCCAACCACCCATCCATCCATCCACTCACTCATCCATATACCAATCCATCCACGTGCCCATCCATCAAGCCGCCCATTGCCCCCATTCGACAGATACTTACTTAGCACACACACCCACAGTCTACATGCTGTAGCTGTAGATTAATTATGGGCTAGGGTGCCCAGAAAAAGGAAAGAGCACAGTGAAAGGCCTCTGCTTGCAAACATCACATTTGTGATCTCACTTGTTTCTCACAAAATCTCACAGGATAATAATCTTATCACTATTTTACAGATAAGGCAGCTGAGAGAGGGTGATTAAAGAGCCACTCACATTACCCGAGTAAGTCCATCTGCCTGCAAAAGAGGTTCTCTACATCCTCCCTGTCAAGGATAATCATCTACCTTTTCTTCACTAAGATGCCAATAACCATGTTTCACTTGTAATGTTTTAAAAGGCTTACAAGCCTATTTGTATTTCACATCCTTGTTTTTCCAAGTCAGGGACCTGGTCCAGGCAACATTTGCAGGAAACAGCATCCGCAATCAAAGCACAGAATCTGCAATCACTCCGCTCACGCTGAAGTATCAGCAGACCCCGGGGCTGCAAGTTTGTTCACTGGGCTTCTCTACAACCCTACCAGCTGCTCTTTGGTTATCATCTGAGAATTTGCAGCTCACGTTTCCCCCTTAAAATATTCAGTGCATTTTCTTTTAAAATTCCTGTTAATAGAAATTTTCTTGGTTCCAACATGAGGACAAGAAAATGCAGTCTTCTTAAAGATTTTGTTAGCGAGGAACAGTTTTTTGGAAGACCACCCAGTTGGAAAACCTTGGTGCTCTTTTTTCTTTAAGAAGTAACAGTTCTCACGAACACACAAGGTGAATTCATGGACTTTGTAGACCTTTGGAAAAAACTGGCCCTATTTATCCTACTTCCGGTTTTTTCACCACATCAGAAAGGTCCATCCACCTGTTTAATCGATACCAACCCAAATACTCTGTTCTGTTTCACCAAGGGTAGGGAAAAAAAGTCTTTAAAGAAAACCAATGCTGCGGCTCAGTCCCTGACCATAGTTGCAGAAAAAATTACGCAGTATGAAGTAAGCGTGTACTTAAGCCCTGTCTACACTTGGGGTGAAGAGAAGACAGAAGGACTCACCTGCTTATTCCAAGACTGACATTGGACTTTCAAAAACCCCTTCCAGCCCAGGAACCCTTCGCCTTCTGAGAAGGAAGAGCTACTACATGCTTCTTTGAAGCCTTGACCCTCCTGGGTGGACAGATGGTGCCATTATCAGCTCTAGCTTCCTACCCTGGGGCCCGCAGACATGCTCACCTAGGAAGGGAAGGAGAGCTATGATCTCTAGTTGACCTGGAGGCCTCGCAGGGCAAGGCCAGTGTTTCAGGAAGCTCTGGTCCACCATCCTTCCCTAGCCAACATGAGTCACACTCTCCGTAGGTGAGTGAAAGCCCACTTTACATCGATTTTGCAAATTCTGGAAAGAGGAGGCCTTTTCCCTGCCCTCAATTCTTCATCCCTCAACATCAATCTGATATGCATTTGAGCTTTAGGATCATAAAATATTTATTAACTTCCAGCTTTTAATGTTCATGAATAAAGAGCCAAATTAATAATTTTTGAGTGTTGCTTAAAAAGAAACTAAAAACTTTCTCCAAAGGGACAGCATTCGAGGCCAAAAAAAGAGCCGTGGCTGGTTCTCCCTGACATGTCCCTGGTTATTTGAACGGTAGAGACTTAGAAAAAGCACAATTGTTCAAACGCGTTATATTTTGTTCCTTTGTTTCCCTCCAAGAGCTGAAAAGCAGTTGACCTGGTTTGTGTGAAAGGACGTGCACTAAGATAAAAGGCAGACCACAGACGGAGACTCAAACACAAGGACAGCCTCCCAGGGAGGAGGAGGCAAGGGGAGCTAGCCGGCTGGTGTCGACCCATGTAATGATGTCATTTGCTCCACTATCTTGGGAGGCTAATCTGTAGTATTTTCCTTCTTCAGAAAGCCCCACTGCAACCCTGGGGCCACTCCTACATCATAGAGCCACTAAGCAGAGACCCCAGCTTGGAGAAGCAAACGTCTTGCCAAGAGCAGCTCTTAGCCTCCCTCGAAGTGAGCACTTCAGTAACAGAGAACCTACCGTGTGCTCATATTTCACAAGGCTGTAGTGTGCATATTTTCAAGTTGAACCTGCACCCCAAAACGCCATAAGGCAGTTTCACCTGCTTCACCTTCCAGAGGAGGAAATTTGGGTCCGGACAGGTTGAGATTGGCTTAACATGATACAGACAGGTTGTGCGAGAATCCAATTTCAAATTCTCATTTGTCTGCAACGCCAAGGCCTTTTCTACTAGACTACACTGGTAGACTGGTCCTTCGATTTCATAAAGAGGAGAATGAATCAGTACCCTGTCCGACTGCCTCCTGGGATCAACAGCTTTATGGAGATCTTTCCTACTTCCTGACTAGCTGAGAAGATGGTCAAGTGCTATCACAGGACACGCAGAGGAGGCCTACGGAAAGCCGTCTAAATGCATCCCGTCCCAGGTAAGAGACAAAGGTTCCCGGGAAGGAAATGGCTTGCCAATTTCGTGCAGCTCCAGAGAGGCAAAGCCGCAACAGGAACCCAACCACCCAGACAATTTTTCTCCGAGCCCTGCAGGAATCTCAACTGAGGGTTAGATTTTGAGCAAACCTGGCACAGAGAAATGCAGTACCACGAAGTAAAGGCTGTCTTGGATGGTTCAGAAAAAAGAAGCAAAGTTTAATGAGTGTGTATTTTGGATTTGAACTTGCGTCCTTACTTATGAAGTCAGCGACCATATTTCTTTCTCATCTGGCATGTGTAAAGGTAGCTTTCTGTATTTAGAAACAGATGTGCGTGTGTGTGTGCGTGTGTGTGCGTGTGTGTGCATGCGTGTGTGTGTGCACACGTGTGAAACATCAGTATAAACACGTCGTCCCCTCAGAGTATCCGTGGGCGTAGGTCTAGAAGGGCGTGTGCTGCTCAGACATCTCTGTGCCCCAAAGAAACATGGATGGCATAATGAAACGTTCACCCACCAAAACCCACCTTTCAATGGGAAAGTGATTGGGGGTGAGGGGAGAGTCCTCCTTCTAGTTCTGCGTGCATCAGTAAAGCTTCTCAGACTAGAAAATTGCACGGCCAAGCAATATCTGATTAGGGTAACCCCAAGCCACACGGCCACTGTCTTTTTTTCTCACCTCCTCTAGACTGTAAACAGATGAAAGCAAGGATTGGGTCTCGCTCATCTCTGTGTCCCTAACACCTGCTAAGAGGTCAGCAGCAACAAGGACAAGCTTATATTGGGGGCAAAGTACTGTTTTCGCTGGGTTTATACTCTTGAAACTAGAGTTCACTGTTCTTAGGATCAAAAATATCCCATTAGGGAATTAAAAATTCAGATGGCCACTGGACACTGCGTCCACACCAAGGATAATCAAAGTCTTTACCTTGAAAAGCCACTTTGGGGCGGGGGGGAGGTTGTTAGGTCCTTGGTCTCCTTTGTTCCACCACTTTCGACTACTCGTCTCTTGAAATGACCAGAATAGGAAGAGCCATCACAGCCACGATATAAATGACACAGGCTTTTCCCGTGAGGAGTCGTCACTGGAATCTTCGTGTGTGGACTGTCAGTGCCGGAAAGGACCTCCGAATGGAATAGGTGTTTTTGATTCCGGCTGCCCGCCAGAATAATTCGGGGAGCTTCTCAACAACGTACTGATGGTGTGGGCCCCACCCCGTGTGACTCTGACTTGACTGGACCCGGGGCAGGGGTGCTGGGCGCGGACAGCTAAACAGAGCTTCCCGAGAGGAGGTTATACAACCCAGACAGAAAATCAAGCGGATGTGATTGATCCACGTCTTCCCAGGGCAACAGGGGAGAAAACCGGCGTGAAGGAAGGGAGAGTGACCTCTGGGCCAAACCATGCCTCCTGCTCTCGGCTCTCTTACCTCACGCTGCCTGTCCAGGCTCAGTTGTTCGCAAATTGTCGGGTTTGGGTTGTTTCAAGTCACTGTAATCAACAAAACAAAGTCCAGAGGGTGGAAAAAAACCCGTTTTGCCTCCTGCGGTAAACTTGGGACCCGCTTCTCTAGTCCATAAATTTCTGAGGTCAAACATCTGTTAACTCAAATGGCATCACTCTGCATCCCGTGGCTGGACTGAAACCAAGCAGTCATTTGGCTACTGGAGGGACGCAGCTACCCCCTAAGCACGGATTCCAAAACTCAGCTGACCACTGCAGAGGGACCAGTCTTGGCTTGTGAAAGAAGAAAAGGAAAAAGAAAGAAAGAAAGGAAGGAAAGAAAAAAGAGAAATGAAAAGAAAAAAGAAAAGAAAGGAAAAGAAAAGAAAACCTCTCTTATTTCTACTTGTCACCAATAAAACAATATAAATACAAGCTAACAGAACCACAGGAAGACTGCCACTGTTTTAAATGAGCACGAATCAGTGTTGTGATGAAGTTTTATCTCACGCCAGGCTCCACATACAGATTTTGAGGTTCTATGCCCATTATCTCGAGCTGCCGGCAGAGCCCCACAGCCCGGCCCCAGGAGGGAAGGGACTGGAGGTAAGCAAGCCCCACCGTGGGCCTGGGCTACCTGCATGAGAGGCTCCAAACCACTCCTCTGCTAAGAGGCTTTTAAGTCCTTTCTTTGAAACCATTTTTGCATCCGTCTCTGATTTTTAAAAGTTTTATTAACAGTAGTCTGGAGTGATTAGCATAAAACCACCATAAAAAAGCCCAATGAATAATTCAATGCCGAAACTACAGAGTAACTACATCACCCATTTAAATTCCTCACCCCTAAATAATTAAGGAACCCTTGGATTATTGAGAATGTGCTCCCTTATCTGGACCGTGCGGTTGGCCAGTGAAATCTCCTGTGCCTTTTTATTTTGTTCTGAGGCCTCCTTCCAGCAAAAGGGTCCCAGGTGGGTGCTGTGAGTTTGGGGTCTGTGTGCCCCACACATTTGAGAAAAACCTCCTCTCTCAGAGGGGTTCATCTGAAGCTTTGGGGCGCTGTAGGTAACCAGTATTCCGATCCGTGGTGAGGTTAAGGGCTAAAGTGAAGCTTCCTCTGTGACAGAGAAGATACAAAGTATCCTACTGTTCATGACGTATCTACCTGTGACTCTGACCTGTACATCTGATGTCCCTCAGCAAGAACTTGTCCCAGGCCGGAAGCCAGGTCTGGGGATGACGTCATGAAGACGTTCTGAGAGCCCTCTGACAACTAAAAACCGTGACCGTCATCAGATCCAATCTTTTGGATTTTTTGGATTTTGACTTTTTCAGACACGATCTAGACAGATTATTTGAATCTAGAGCACAGGGTAATCTGCTTCCCGTGGGCTCAGATGAAATCTCAGAGAAGGAGCCGCTCCCGCTGCAGATGGGAAGGGAAGGGTGGCAGCAGCTCTGCTGGGGGGTGGGGAGACCGATCCCAGGACCCACACCACTGGTGGTGGGACCTCAGCCCCGGGCTGTGTGAGCCGCACGTGCTGCTCCTTGGGGTTTTGTCAGTCCAGCGTCTCTGACTCGTTCCTGTTGACCCAGATGACATGCCCATTTCTATGCGCCACACACGCTTTCGTTTGGGAAGAAGGTGTTTTTGGTTCTACCCAGTTGAACGTAAATCTTTGCTTACAAGGTAACTTCAAAATTACTCACATTATTTTCAAACTCACATTATCTGATCATTTACAAGTTCAAATAAAGAGATCTCATGACTCACTAAGTAACTGACCAAGCACATCTCTAACCCCGGGCCCTTCTTAAGTGACTCGGAGCATCATACAGACCGAAAAGCAGTTCACCGAGAGTCAGAAATGCACCAGAGGCTGCTGTTTATTCATCTAATGACGGGATTTCTAATGAGCAGGGTGCTAACACTAGCATACCAAAGCCAACCAAACAAACAAATACCAAATCACAGCAGCGTAAGACGGAAACATATCCACACTTTTATCCCACCTTGGAATGGCGTTTTACGGAGACACTGAAAATCAATTGCTGGGTCACTTGTTCCTCTCTAGGTCCTAAACACTCACGAAGTTTGGACTCTGATCCTAACATGTGGCATAAACACACCTCTCCCTGAATCCCATGTAACTTCAGAAAAGAATTCTTTACTTGTGCTCTGAATCAAGACTCCAACAACTGGAAATTAGCAATGATTTCCAGAGATGATTTATCATTCTGTAGGAGAGGCAAACGTTGAAAATCCAGAAGCCGTCCACTAGGAGGGCTGGCTTGGGGGGCTGGTCTTCTCATTACCGAGGGTTATGGTGACCAACATCGACAGTGTGTGCCCCACGTCTGCATGATTTCTGACTTTCACCACCCTAGTGCCTTCTAATGCCGTCAGAGTGCCCCACACAAAGCAGGAGATTCTCCTATCTTTTCTGCTTCTGGTCACCGAGGGCTTCTGACAGATTACACAGTCTGCAAGCAAATACAGACAGACCGGATCTTCGGGATTGCGTCCATCAGCTATCACGTTCAGCCCTGTTCCCAGAGGCTATGATCAGAAGATACCGGCTGACATGTGAGAGACAGTAAGTATAATTAACCATCGTGCGGTGGCTGGAATGCTAGATCGCCTTCCCTCAAACTCCTATTCTGAGTCAACACCCAAAGCTGCTCTAACTGCCTATCCCATCTGCTGCAGGTTAGTTAAAATGAAATCCTAAGCCTTTGTCAAGACAGGGAACATGCACAGTCGAATCTCCCACCAGGAGTTTTGTAAAATAATGCAACCATCTCATGGCACACACCTCCCACAAGTTAGGTCCTTTTTTTCTTATTTAAGAAATTCAACTCTTTTTTTTTTTCTCCCCCAGTAAGTTGACTTGTGGCCTTTTACTCACCCTCCAAAACTGTTTTAATTTGCTGACTCCGGGCAGCCTGGAAGCGTTCATCCCTGCCCACGGCAGGTCGGGAGGGTATCCTGAGCTGTGTTGAGGACGTCGGTGGGTCTCCCACGGGCAGATCCGAGGTGCTGGGCTGCCCGCCCGCCGCTGTCCAGGCTTGCTTGCAATCTGAGAAACTCCCGAGCTTTTACTGCTGCTTTCCAACAACCACAGGGTTCGTCTCTCAGCACAAAGCAACCAATCGCTTCACAGGACATCCTCAGCCTCAGAGCATCAGAAGGGGGCAGAGGGGCCCCCTGCAAACCCACATAGGACCAAGGGAAGCCTGGGGAATGCCTCCCAAGCAGCTTCCCTGGTGAAAAATGGGGTGTTTTTTTCCCAAGCAGCCAAGTATGCCTCTTATTCCCATGGGCTAGACCAAAGGTCACAGTCTGCTCTGAGAGACACAGATGATGGCATTTGTCTCAGCTCCAAATGGTCAGCCTGCCTAATGCGGAGTGTCCCCATTGACCTGAGCGGGCCCCTGCTTCTTGTCTGGGATTCAGAGCATGGGCAGGTGTGTGTCTGGAATACTGCAGGGCGGGGCATCCTCTACGTGATTCCTGATGAAAGGTAAATGCTAATGGCTAGGTTTGGGGGCCTCTACTCGGAGGCACAGAGATTTGGCCATTACCCACGGGCTCTTATGCTAGGAGGGTGGACAGATATTTCAGAGCAGAATGAAGCGTGTTCAGCACACCGTGGGCAACACTGACAGCTGCCTCCTGAAACGCTTCAGGAGCCCTCCCAGAGAAAAGCAACGTGCAGATGGACAGACCGGGAGTTTCTCACGTTCACTCCTGCTATAACCCTGGTGTTCACCAATTCTTTCTAAACCTGTTTTTTTGAGCCCTGGCTCTATGCCAGGCACTGTGGTAGATTCTGGGTACAGAAGTGGGAGCCAGACAGGCTGCAAGTTGCCTGGGACGTTGACAGCCCATGGTCATGGTGATTCCATGATCTTTTGTTCTCCCCACGAACAGACCAACTCACCACAGAGACCAAGAGCCTTCAAAGGCCGGACACTGGGCCACCTTCCAAGAGCCTGACTCTGTGCCCAGCTCAGTGTGGGAAGTCTTGCGAGCTCTCAGAGGAGGCTGATGGGTGGCTCGCCTGTATTCCCACCACAAGCCTGGAAGAGTGAGTCCTCTAAGATGATTCTGCCCTGACAGAGGGTGAGCAGGAAGGATGGGGGCACTTTGAGGTAGTGCACAGATATCATTTCTAAGACGAGCCTTATGTAAAGACTTACTTTCCCTCACGGGCACACCTCCTGCCTGTCGCTGTAGTGTGCTACTGCTGTGTTAGCACCAGGAGGACTACTGATGGCCAGACAGAAGCAGTGAATGGACACTGACCTTTTAGGGATTCTTCTTGTCAGGCTACTTTAGTATCATCGAAGTAATGAAAGGAGGTTTACAGGCAGAAATAAAATGGATGAACCAAAGAGGCTGAGAAAAGCAGCTTAACTCAACCAAAAGGGGTGAGGAAGGAAGGAGGAACAGAAGAGAAAAGCGGTAAGGGCCAGGAGAGCCTTACTGAGGTCAGGGATTCAGGGGGGCAGAGCGCAAAAAGTTGACACAAGCGTTACGGGTCTGTGCTCGGGAAATGAATTCAGTAACTGTTGCACTTAGCCTCTTAGTTCCCAAAGAGCCACTGCCAGGAAGACCAGTATCTTCGAGTGAAAGGAAAACATTCTAGGGCTCATGGGGAAGAGAAGTGGAGTACGAAGACCTAGGGAGAGAGGGAGCAGCACAGAGCCGGCATGGGACAGACACTGGGGGACCAGACGGCAAACCCACGTGAGGACCACCCACCCCTCGCTCTGGGCTCTCATCGTTGTCGCTAAGCAGCTGCAGGTGCTTTCTTCCCAGGCCAGCACAATCGTGCTGATCGTTGGGGAAATCTGCTGAATCAGAGCTCACTGAGAGTCATCGTGGGGAGCCACTCTGCACTCACAGAGCATGAGGGATGCCGCATTCCTACGAGGCAGCTAATGACTTGTCTTTCCAATGAACATCAGATGGTTATCCACAGTTTGGAAGTCATCAGATGGTTATCCACAGTTTGGAAGTAGCGCTGATTGCCAAATATTATGGGCTCACTGCCTCTGGACCCATGTTACAGGGTCATTGCTGGTCCCTCGTGGCAGGAAGGAGCCACAGGACAATTCTGGGTCAATGAGTTCTAGAAGGAAGCAGCTTTCACGTGCTCATCAGCACCAAATGCTTCAAGTGCTGCAAATGCTCCAAGATCTCTCCCTCTGGTATGGGGACGGGGTGAGGCCATCCACACCAAAGCCCCCTGGAGTCCAGTGAGGGACACATGGCATTAGTGAGAAATCACCCTTTCTTCTCTGAGCCCGGAGCTCTTGGAGGTGTTACTGGAGTATAACCTAGCCTATCCTGGCTGCTACAACTTGTCAGTTTATTTCCTTAGTTTGTCTTCTCCTGAAGCAGTTGACACTGAGTCCAAAGTGCATTTCTGATGGTTTGTTGTGTGATGGCACTTTGCAACTTTTGCAGTGAGTAATTCTGCTTGTTCCTGCTCCTGAACCTAGCCAGGATCGCACTTTAACAGCTGTGTGGCTGAGCACAGAGGTCATTAAGAGGCACATGTTCAGTACATCCAAATATAAGGTTTCTGCGCAGTGACGGAGATAATCAACAAAACCAAAAAGGCTACCTACTGAATGGGAGAAGAAATTTGCAAGTGACGTATCCAGTAAAGGGTTAGTATCCAAAAAAATACAAAGAACTGATACAACTCAAAACCCACAAACCAAATAACCCTATTAAAAATGGAAGACGACATGAGCAGACATTCTTCTAAAGAAGACATCTAGAGGGCCAGTAGACACATGAAAAGATGCTCAATGTCACTCATCACCACGGAAATACAAATCAAAACCACAATGAGATATCTCCTTACACCCGTTGGAATGGCTAAAATCAACAATGCTGGAAACAAGTGTTAATGAAGATACATTCTTGCGCTATTGGTGGGAATGCAAACTAGGGCAGCCCTGTGGAGGACAGTACGGAGGTTCCTGAAAAAATCAAAACTAGAACTACTCTAGGATCCAGTAATCGCATTACTGGGTATTTACCAGAAATAGACAAAAATACAAACTCAAAAGGATACATGCGCCCCTATGTTTATTGCAGCATTAATTACAATAGGCAAATTATGGAAAGTGCCCAGGAGTCCATCAATAGATGAGTGGATGAAGAAGACGTGGTGTAGATATACAATGGACTATTACTCAGCCATAAAAAAAGAAACAGATCTTGCCACTTGCAACAACATGGATGGAACTAGAGACTGTAATACTGAGTGAAATAAGCCAGGAAAAGGCAAATACTATGTGATTTTACTCCCGCGTGGATTTAACAGACAAACTAAACCAACAAACAAAAGAAACAAACCCAGAAACAGACCCTTAACTCTGGAAAACACACAGCTGGTCCCCAGAGGGGAGATGGGGTGGAGAATGGGTGACATAGGTGATGTCATGGTGGGAATAAAGAATAAAAAGAGACGTGTGTTCATGAACTCTTAACATTATAGAGTGTCTTTAGAATGGCCAAAAGCACAATTTAAGTCCATAGGGGTCCACATGAGTGTTTTTATAAACCAATACTGTAGCACAAAGGAAATATGTGCTAAATATAGTCACAAAGGAAGATTTACCTTTTCTGCCATCAGTGTAAAGGAAACGTCTAGATTGGGTGAGCTTGGCTCTTCCTCAACTGTGAAACGGACAGGGCAGAAGACTTTCAGTCTTTATTTCAGGCTATTGCTGAGAGGTTAGCACTCCCTTGGCTGTTCCTACCTCAGACGCCTCCCTTGAAACCAGCACCACGATGTGCTTGGCACCAGCCCAGGCCATGCGGAGAGCCCCGTAGGGCCTCTCCCATTGTGCCACGTCACTGACTGTCTGGTCAGTGGCATTCCCTTCCCATTAGCAAGACACTGCATTATTTTATCTGCATGGAAAGCCAAGACAAAGAAATGGTCATAATCTTACAAGCTGAAAGGTTTACTGGAATTTGGTCTCTCAGAAGCCGATTTCAAGGGAGGTGTTCCCGTATTTGGGATTCGAAATGCATCAGATCTCTGTGTAGACTATCGATCTCGTCAATATGGCGATGAGCAAGCTGATACTCTTCCATCCCTCCAACTCGCCACTTAAGAGAAGTCGCAAGTTAGACAACACACGCAGCCACAGAAATCGGAATTGTTGGACAACTATCCCACGCCAAGGGGTCCGAACTGGCAGGGCTCCTAGTGTTTCCTCTTTAGAATCTTGTGAGTGAGACTCGTGGGCTGAGAACCAAGAAAAGCTGATTAATAATTAATTGATGGTGGATAAAAATAATGTGGACTTGAATTTATATAATTTTGGAAAGGTGGGCATGATGAATTTGTCACCCTGGAGACAGACCCTGAGAACCTCGCATCTGAAAAACGTTTAATCGCTGAAAAAATATGGGTAAGAAAATGTAGGTTTCTGACAATTCATTATGCAATGCTTTCTAAAAAATTAGATTCTGTCATGCTTGTCGTACTTCTTCCAGGTCATTTGTAGTCCCTGCTGCTTCTAAAATATAAGGATATTCAGGGACCTTGGTATTTGGGGTCAAAGGGACAGCTGTTCAAGTTTTTGAAAAATTGACATGAACTCAACTACTTTGGTGATAAGCCATATTTGTAAATGCACCTTGTACTTCCTTACGTATCCACATAAAAAGGTTTTCTCAATGTTTTAAATCAGAATCCTCATGTGAGATCCCAAATCTTTATGATATTGTTGTCAAACCAAGAGTTGGAAAGTCATTTTCAGCTTAAGTTTTATCAAAAATAGCATATTGATTTCTTGATTTTTAAATAAATGAAAGAACCTAACATCACTTAATTTTTGCCTCACTACAATCATATTAGGTGAATATACGCAAAGTGGTCACAAGGTAGAATAAAATGCCACAGGACAGACACAGAAAATTACCCTGTAGACTGCATTTAGGTTTTATACTTCAAACAGTTGACAGCGATCTCAAATCAAACCACCTTCCCAGAGCACCTTAGTGATTCCTAGCATGACTGACACTTAAAATAAGCCTCGCAGCCAAACTTAAGCTTCGAGTTAGGGGAAAGGAAGCAGCACCATGAGGGGTGCTGCCCCAGTGGTGGGGAGTAGGGAAGTCAGGATTAACAAAAGCTCTCCAGGCTCCCCTGGGTTATAGAACATTACAGATAATCTATCACTTGATTTTCACAGACAACCCTCATGAATCACAATCACTTCTATGTATATGGGCTGAGATTTAGGTGGTCAAGAATTTGCCTGCAGAATATCAGTATTCACAGGAAGGCTTCCAGTGCAAACAAGCGTCTCCAGCTCCCCCATCCTGATCTGATTCCAGTGGCCGTGTACGTGCTCTCCGCTCCTCATTCCCTGCTCTACTGTCTTGCACCCTCGTTTTGTCCACTCTGTTCTGCATGCAACCTACAAATTCAGGCATGCAGAAATACCCCATTTCCTTCTTTTCTTTCGAGCAACTAGAATTTGCCTCCGACATTCTGTCCAACAGGATGGCTGGCAGCTCTGTCTCAGCCAGCCCTGGGGAGTGCCCCCAGGAAGGTCCCAAGGTCCTGGGGGGTCTACGGGGGACCTTCTGATGGCCTGTCAAGGGTTACAGAATGCTGTTTCCTTCTGCCTCATTCCTTCAGGTGTGTTTAGTCCAGGTGCTTCTGAGCAGACTAAACACACAGAACCATCCAGTGGGGCTGGGGACTGGTGGTCATGAAGACCAGAACAGCCTCCACAAGGGCACTGTCCAGCCTTCCCCTGGGGGTCCTGCCTCTCGTCTTGGGTTTTATCTCAAAGCAGCACGCGGACCCCTGCTCCTGAGGGCTGTGTCAACCTCTGTTCTCTCCCTGGTCTGGGATAATTTCCTCTCTCACTGCTTTCAAAGGTTGTCCCACCTCCTCCTCCTCACCCAGAACCCCGGGCAAACTAAAAGGAGCTGTTGCAGAATGGGAAGGGATCATCCGTGAGCAGGGATCTTGTTAAATCATGAAACTCAAGGTAAATATTCGCCGTGTGCTTCGGGGTAAAGCCATGGTTGGTGACTTGGGGCGTACGGACATCTGCGTCTGGCGCTCTGTGATCAATGGAATACCTCCTTACTCCTTGCTCTCTGGCAGGGCACTAAAGCAGAGACCTCACTCTACGCGTTTTCCAGAGAGTTCCTTTTTGTAAATGTCTATGGCTTATTAAAACTAGGATACTTCTGCCAGTGATGGGTAGAGAAGGCCCATTTATTGTACTTTTCTGCCTTCCTGTGGCTTTTGGCTTTGTGGTCAGGGACTGAAGACATAAGCCAAAATAAATAAATAAACACGATAACAATAGTAACAGCGATGGTCTGCTGAAAGCACTTTAGCAGAGGCATGGTGATCCGGGAGGCCGGGGGTCTTTCAGAGTTTGCTCGACAAAGACTTCTCAGCTTCCTGATCACGGGGGAGATGCTAACCTCCCTAAGTAATTGCAGGGTGCTGTCTATAGAAAGGTTTTATCTTCAAATTAGCAATGACTTTTTGTTCTTCGGCGCTCATTGAACAGAAATGTGGAAATTCCATCTTCTGCGGGGATTAAGTGCCGTACAGACTTAAAATTCAGTCTCAGGATCTGGGCCCACGGTTGAATTTACCCTTCGATGCTCTTTGAAGACCTGCGGTTTGTAGAAGAGGTGGGACAGCGTGGGGACAGGCACCTTGGTTTCTTGGAGAGACCCTGGGCCCAGAGGCAGGGCCTCCGTGCTTCTGCTTCCGCTCTGACAGGTAACGTGAGGGGCACCAACCTTGCCTCTCTGGGCCTCACTTTGTCCACAGCCCAATGGCCAAGACGGTATTTTCATTATCACCTGTCGGTAACACTAAGTACTCTGAGTATTGTATCTGGTACTCGAGGACCCCGCTTATTACCACCATGGCCTGGCACATCAGGCAAAGTTGGGTATAGGGAGGGCTTTTCACGTCAAGACCAATCGGAAGTATTGGTGTCGGAGATGATTCTTGCAAAAATGTTCTTTTTCTGGGGAAAATCAGAGCCTAACACGTTCCAGTGAATCCAAACCATGCTTGCTTGAGTGCAGGCGCCTTGGAAAGGGGCCGCGAGCCTCTCTACCCTGTCTGAGCTCTAATCCCACCATGTCCACAGCTTCATCTCATCCTTCCTCCTGCATTTTATTACCACCTCCTTTCTGTAAACCTGCACAGACGTTGCCATTTATACGCTGTCTTCTCCTGAAATCTACACTTAAGGTAGCATCTCGCCTTCCCTTTCATTATATGCACTTCCCTGATCCTATCTCACCGTAAAGCTAATTTGGAAAGGGTTCTTGACATAGGTAGCATGATTGTTGTGCATTCACTGAGAGCTTAACGCCATAAGGAGGACGACCGCGTCTCTCCAACGGCAGCAGGCACGCCCCTGCAGTTAACCTGTACATGTCTCTGGAAAAATGCACGAAGTTTATCCTCCACTGAACACAGGAGTGTTTTCCACAGATATGTTTAGCAGGTTCCTGAGTGAAAGAACTCAGAGCCTCCACTGGACGTGTTGAAGCCCCACTCACACCCGGCAACATTCCTGCCAAGACGGGCCCGTTAATAGGCAGGAGGGGGAGCAGACATGATGTATTTGAGGACAAGACCCAGGCAACTGGAGGGCCCAAGACTCGACTGGGAATCACGGGATCTGACGACTGCAGTGTTTCTCAGATATGTAACTGTGTTAGAGGGTGACTCCGTGCTCACAGATGCACACACACACACACACACACACACGCAAGCACACAGAAATGAGCTTCACCAAGCATCTCTTCCTTACCACTGTGCAAGGCATTCTGGCATGATCTTTTCTTTTCCATTCACTTCTGCATATTTAAAGATGGTCTCACACCGATTCCCCGACCTGCTGGGTCTCAACCAGCTGTTCAGACAGCCCTGGGGTGCAGCACGAGCTTTCCGATCTTGGTGGCAGAGACCTGCCTGAGCGTTCATCAGGCCTGCACCTTCTCTCCCCTCGCCCACCGGGATTCAGACTGGGTCAGTGTGGGGCACTCCACAGAACTCTCCACATTTAACTTACCCCCCCTGGAATGCTCTTGGTTTCCAGATGGTCCCTGGGTAGCAGCACTGAATTGGAACCTGGGTTTTCCCTCAGTTCACTTGGATAGGAAATCTTTCAAAGAAGGCATCTCATCACGTATTTCTAAAACGTCAGTTAACCTCAAAAGAGTGCAGGGGCACAGACTATCTATTTACCGCAGTTAAGGACCCTGTCCGTGGACAGGATGCAGCTGGGGCAGAATCTGTGGTGAGATCAGCACAACCCTGACCTGCTATGAGAGAGAACAGCCTTGACCACAAGCGACCGGTCTGCCAGTGAACGCAGAACGTATGAGCTCTCCATTGCTGCTATGACGAGCAGGCACAAGCCAGATGCTGAAAGCACCCGCACTTAGCATCACACAGTTCCATGGATCTGAAGGCTGGTGCAGCGCAGCAAGAGTCTCTGTTCGGGCCACACAAGGTGCAGTCAGAATTGGCAGGACCGTGGTTCTTTCTAGAGTTTCTGCGAAGAACCTGCTTCCAAGCTCATTCAGTCGGCGGGATCATGCAATTACAGGGCGCCCGCCCAGATAATCCAAGACGACCTCCCGATCTTAAGATCCACTGGTTAGTAACCTTAACTGCAACTGCAAAATGCCTTTTCCACGTATTGTCATGTATCCATGAGGGGTCAGAGGTCATCGGAGCCAAAACTCTGCCTGCTGGGGTGAGTCAGTAATATCCTGTTCTGCGTGCAAGGCAGTATTCAGTAGTAAGAATAATTCAAGCATGAGGCATTTTAACTGGGAAATAACTCCATATTATGTGATATTAAAAATAAATAAAAATTAAATTAATGTGGTTTTGCCCTATTGAACACAATTCACCCAGAAGTCCTTCCACAGGCAAATGAATGACTCGAACATAATGTTGGGTTACACTTCCAGAGCTTGGAAGCCAGCAAGAATCCTCTGAAACTTTCTTGAATAATTTATTCCCATTGGTAGTTTTGCCAAAAGGACGCTCAGAGATGTAGTTATGCGGGCAAAAACACTCTTTCAGCATGAAGACCAGCTCCCTTCTCTCTTCAACTACCACTGCTGCACTTTCCCCTTGGCTCTGCCCTGGCTCAGCACCGGTTTTATCTAAAAATCAGGCTTTAAGCAATGGGCGAAATCACCACCAATTTCAACCTTGCTGAATTAAACCCGAAGAAGCAGTGGGATGAAGAAGGGACTCGAGGGGTGCGGGAGGACAGGGGACAAGAGAGAAGAAAAAATACACAAGAGCAATTGGGTAGAAGTTGTAAGGACTTAACAGCAGTGCTAGGAGGGAGAGGAGAGGAGTGAGGAGGGGAAGAAAAGGGAGGGAAGTAGAAAGAGGATGAGACAGGAAGAGACCCACAGAACTTGAGAAGTAGGAAATTAACAACTTGCCTTTTTTACAGGGAACCCCAATATCCAGTGAAATATACTGAAATACGTCATGGAACCTCAGGGATGTTGATTTATCTGCAAAGAGCCAGGTTGGCAGTAACGAAGACGTGGTGATAAAAGAAAATTCTAAACAAAATACAACATTTGCAGCCAAGTCTGTGAACATAGGCCGACTTACTCTTAGATGCCAACATGAACTAATCTTGGTTGGATGACGAGTGATGGCAGACTCTTTCCTAACACATATCAACCCTGAAGACTGATCTCCAATGTGGGTCCTTCTACAGTAAGCATGCACCACTCACTGGCGGCGTGCACCACTCACCGGGGGTGTTTCACAACCATGAGACTGTACCCAACACTACTGAACGGCGCACTTAAAATGGTAGAGATGGTGATTTCACGTTGTGTGTTTTTCACCCCAACAAAGAACCATGGCACGCACAGCAGGTGGGTCTGCTATCTGCCTCTCCCCACCCAGGAATGGTTGGTACACTTGGAATTTCCATTCTGCAGTGGGTGCAGCCCATGGGTGGTGAGTCTGGCATTCAAAACAAAACAGTGTGATTCCAGTCCCTTGGTCATCACTCTTTCTCACCCGAGGAAAACCAGAACTAGAAAAAGGAAAATAAATATATTTTAAAAATAATCTACAACCAGAAGGACGATGGGAAGGGAATGTGTGGGAAACTGGGAAGCTGAAGCCACAGCCCACGTCTCCAAGGAAGTGAGCATGGGTCATCCCATGAAAGGATTTACTCTGGGAGTTTCGGTGTTTAGATCTGCACGGGGCACAGGGAACGCCGGTTTGGGATTGCCCCAGGTTGTGGAGCTCTGCGGATCTGAAGCTTACCCCAGGCCACTCCTGGTGAGCCCCACGGCCAGGAGAAGCTGGCTTCACTCAAATGCAGATCCCGTTTCTGCCCCTTTCAGTAGGACAGACAGACAAACCGAAGCATAGAGAAGCCAGCTGTTAGCTCTTAGCTGGTCAGTGGCAGACAAGAGAAGGGGGTGGGAAGGGAGGGTAGCGGGAGACTGAGGAGAAGGTGAGAGAGGCTGAGGCCAGCAACAGAAGAGAGAGTGAGCTCAGAGAGGCCAGGGAAGGGCCGGGCGTCAGGAAGCAGAGAACAGAGGGAAAGGGACCAGGGATGTGAGCTGAGGGGAAGGTCCTTCCATGAAGGAGAAAGTGTCCCCTTCATCCCTGGGGTCACCCTCATGGCCCAAATGCCCTGTTGCAGGGGCTGCCTTCCACTGTTCTCTTTCCTCCATGTGGCTTCTTAGAAACCCAGAAAGAACAAAAATCCCATGCCTCTCTTTTGCTTAGAGCTGCCTGACTCGTTCTTCTGAATCTTCTTTCCTGAAAACAAGTTAGGAGCCCTTTCACATTTGACCCATGCTTGCAAGGTCAGAAACAATCTTTTTTTTTTTTAAGATTTTTAAAATTTATTTGACAGAGAGAGATCATAAGTAGGCAGAGGCAGGCAGAGAGAAAGTGGGGAAAGCAGGCTCCCCGCTGAGCAGAGTGCCCGACGTGAGGCTCGATCCCGGGACTCTGAGATCATGACCTGAGCCCAAGGCAGAGGCTCAACCCACTGAACCATCCAGGCACCCCAGAAATCATCTTTGTTATACAAACACAAACTCTGATGATGTTATTGTTATTGTGATAAATTAACCAGAACTCCAGTGGGGTCAAGAAACCAACTCCATTTGCCGAAATTCCTCTAGAAAGAAATTAATGTAGCTAGGATCTGAGATTCATTCGCACGCAACCCACCAGGAAATCCATTTACGCCTAACGAGTGTTCTTCAATGCAAAAATAGCCTACTCCTTGCTACAGTTCCTTTCCTGTTATGGATTTTTAACAAGCAAAATAGATTTCCTGATGAAGACACACTTGTAAATAACGTCTTCTGTGAAAGCCTCCAACCACAAGAGACTCCAGACTGATGGAGACCCAGTCACAGGGTCCGTCCTAACTTCCAAACTTCCAACACTGTGGCCCAAGAGTTAGAGCTGCACTCTCCCCAAGGCCGGGAGGTCAGGCACAAGGGGGATGGCCAGATATTCCAACGGGCAGATCTGTGCTGCCCATGGCTACCCCGAGATCCTGCCAGGACCATGCTGTCCGCCTGGAATGTTCTGGACCCAGCCCTCTGCAGGGCAGACACTTAAATGACACTGACTCACCTAGTCCTTCTCTATGTCACTGCCACTCACTTTACAAAACCTCATCAGGGCTCTTGTCACTCCTTGATATTTTCTTGTTGAAATATTTGTTAATTTACTCTTTCCTTGCATTATTTCCAATATACTCCAGACCCGGAGCACACAGCAGGTGTTTGTTAAATATCGGAAGGAAGGAAGGAAGGAAGGAAGGAAGGAGAGAAGGGGTCGGTGTTTTTCTACAAACACTGGTGTGGGGCACAGTTAGAGGCTCCTTTCCAAAAGGAAACAGAAGCCAAAGGAGACTTGACCTTGGGCTCTCGTGAGGTCACATAACTGCACCCGCTGTGGGCATCGGTAAAATGAGAATAATGGTGTTTCACTCATGATATTGACAAGGAAAACAGGAAATAGTTCTCCAGGGTCTGGTACGCTCAAGACAGAAACTATCATCCTTGAGGGTCTGCATTGTAAGGCATCAGGGAGCACAGTTTCAATTTTCACAATCATACACACACACCCTTGGAGTAGGATGGCAATAATAAGGAAATGTCGGGGCTTTTCAGATGGCACAGGTTTCGGCAAGAACTCTTGGACTTTTGGGGGGATTGTAAAGGTAGACAGTGATGCTGACAATGTCCCAGAACCCTCCCTACTTGGACCTCAGCTGTCACAGAACGCTCAGCTAAGGACAGGCTTTGTTCTTCTGGCTTGTTGTAGCCCTCGTAGGTCTGGGGATTAAGAGGTACAAACATGCACTTATAAAATAAATCACAGGGAGGAAAACTACAGCAGAGCGAAGACAGCCGATGATACTGGGATAACATTGCACAGCGACAGACGTGACTACATTCATGGTGGTGAGTACTGAGTAATGCATAGAATTGTCAAATTACTATGTGTACGCCTGAAAATAATACAATGCTGTATGTCAACTGTACTTAAATTTTAAAGAGTCTTATTTTTGATAATTTTTAAACATTTTATTTATTTGAGAGAGAGAGAGAACGTGAACGGGGGGCAGGGGGAAGCTGCTGAGGGAGGAGGAGGAAGCAGGCTCCCCCTGAGCAGGGAGCCCGATGCAGGGCTCAGTCCCAGGACCCTGAGACCATGACCTGAGCCGAAGGCAGCCGCTTAACCAATGGAGCCGCCCAGGTGCCCCCACAGAAAAATCTTTTTAAGGAGACTGTTGGCTTTAAAGGCCTGTACAAAGGCCACATCGAACCCTTTTGTTGGAAGGGCTGAGCCTCACGCTTAGCCTGGGGACGGGCTGTTTGCTGGTGCCTCGTCAGCCTCGGTTCCAACCGCTACCTCCGCCTGGGGTCTCGGAGGGCAGACCACAGTGCAGACCGCCCTTCCTCAGCCTGAAGGAGGAGAAGTGCGGCCCACAACGACAGACACCGCCTTTTCTTTACCGTCTTCCCCACCTTCTGTGGCGGGTCGGCCAGCCGGCTGTGCGGGGGATCAATGTGTTTATGTGTCTGTCTCTGTGTCCATGGGTCCGACGGCCGGCCTGGATGAAACAGCTCATTTACTGTATTGATCCGTGTATCCACCCAGAGCAGAAGTAATGAGGCCTCCTGGGCCGCTCCACTCTCCTTCCATCGAGGTTGCCATGGTCTCAGCATCTCCGGATCCCGAGCTGCGAAGGCGTCCCCTGCTGTGGCTCCGTCCCTCCCCCCGAGGGCTCTCCCTGGCCTTCCCTGAGGCCGCCCGTCTGTCTGCATCGTCTGCCTCGGCCTTGACTGAATTTAATAGGAAGAAACAGTTGACTCACTGATGCGGTCCCCAAATGAGACTGGATGGGAGCCTGGCCAGCAGCGAAGGGGAGGAAAGCGGCCCGACAGGTGTGAGCCCATCAGCTGTCCAGGTGAGGCACAGCGGCCTTTGCTGGGGGGGATGGTGCCTCGGGGGACCAGTTGGCAGGCTTTGCGGACAGAGCGGGCACGGAGGGCGGGAGTCTGCACCCTCCTAGCTGCAGGCTCTCGGATTTTGAGAGCATTTTGAGAGCAACGTTCTACTGCACTTGAACCTCAGGGTGTGCTGAGCGCTTTCGAACGGGGAGAGCTGTTTAGCAAAAGGACTTCAGGACAGTCCCTGAAAAAGGTGGATTCTTCCTGCTCTGTCAACACAGAGCACTTGTCGGAGGGTCCAGGTCGAGCCCTTGAACATGGCTACCCCCCCCAGCTCTGCATTTCCCGGGTGGCAGCTGGCCCCACCCCACCAGGGGGGCCGCCCTGCGCCACACGGGGTGTGAGCAGCCCCTCGAGACCCTCAGCACGACGCTGCTCTGGGAAGTGGCAAAATGCTGACATGCAGAGTGTGGCTCCTGAAATCCCAAGATCTGGTATAAAAGATGATGCACTTGCACGGGATCCCTTGCCTTGGGCACAGTGCGTTATCTCGGCCGGCGAGCTCACGCTAAGAAATGGCAATGTTAGCTTAGAGCACCTGGCCCCCCGGGGCTCCGAGCGCACCCCAGCCTGGGGCTCCTTTGAGTCGCATCCCAGAAAATGCCACTCACTGAGCGAAAGTGATTCCGTGCAGCCAGGCTCTACAACGCGGGCCGGTTTCTTGTATGAGGTTTGCTTCTTCTTTATCTGCCCACCCATTCCTGGTCCCTGGAAGACTGACTAGTCGTCACTAACGTCCAACACAGAGGGGTGCTGACATCGAGACAAACTGAGGACACTGGTGCTTATAAGCATGGGTGATTCGTCCCCCCCATGCACATGCGGCTCCGTGCTGGGCCGCCGAGGACAGGTAGGACAGCCGGGGGCACGAGGAAGGTGAGGACACTGGCACGTGTGTCCCTGTCGGACTGTGAGAGCGCCCGAGGGATTGCGGACGGCTGGAACCGAACACGGTGCCCGGCAACAGCCTCCCTCCGAGTGTGCCACTTGCTGAGTGAGTGAGTGAACGCAGTGGCCGTGGGGGAGGACAGCAGAGCAGCAACAGGGTGGCCCCCGGGGTCTTCCCTGGGAGGACGCGCATGGAAGCGTCAGCTCATAGTCAAGACCTCTCCAGCCCTGGGGGCCCGGACTCGCTTTCCCTCCCGAGTCACCGCAGCATGAATGGCCTCGCTGTCCTGACAGGCCTAGCGGGCGGCCCTGTGTCTAGTGGGTCTCTGCCCTTCCCCCAGCAAGACCATGTCCTGGGGGAGGGCAGGCACTCACTGCCGAAATAGTCTCCTCATGCAAAGCCTGACGTTTGACCTCCGGCTGCAGGTCGGGGGGAGGGGCTCATGCCAAGGCATAAAGCGGTTGATGCTGAACCTTCCCAGGCACAAGCCTGAACAATTCCCATCATCCAGAACGGAGGCTCCCCAGGAGCCCCAGAGGCTATGGGGCTTTCTCTCGCTCCCCACATCTGACATGCCTTCCCCACGGCGGGTCTCCAGACTCCGCATTCTACTTGCCATGGGGCGTTCTCGAATGACCGGTACAGACCTGCTCATGGCAGCTTTCTCAGAGCCACAAATTACGAAACCGCCAAAGTACCCATTGAGGGACAAACGGATGAACAGCAGGAGATTCTCCAGCCGTAAGCGGAAGAGACGTTCCAATCCACGCCACGATGTGGGCGAGGCCTGGAGACGGGACTCCAGCGGAAGGAAGCCACCTGCGCAAGACCCCGTGTTACAGGGTCCCATTAAGTGGCATGGCCAGGAGAGGCAAACAGCGACAAAGATGATCAGAGTCCTGCGGGGCCGGGGAGGGAGGGATGGGAAGGGACTGTGAATGGCTGTAGGGTTCCTCGTCCAGGCGGTGAAGGCGGCCCAAATTGGAGGTGAAGGGCATTGTGGGGCCCTTCTGTAAATACGCCAAAAACCACTGGATTATCCCTTTGAAAGGGTGTTAATCAAGATAAAGAGTCATACTGATATGAATACATTAATAGTAGGAGATCTTAACACACCTCTCTCAGAAATAGATCATCGAAGCAGAAAATCAATAAAGAAACAAGAGCACTGAATGACACATTGGACCAGATGGACCTCATAGATATATACAGAACATTCCACCCCGAAACAACAGAATACTCATTCTTCTCAAGTGCACATGGAACCTTCTCAAGAACAGACCACATATTGGGTCACAAATCAGGCTCAACCGACACCAAAAGACTGAGATTATTCCCTGCATGTTCTCAGATCACAATGCTTTGAAACTGGAGCTCAACCACAAGGAAAAGTTCAGAAGGAACTCAAACACCTGGAAGCTAAAGACCACCTTGCTTAAGAATGCTTGGATCAACCAGGAGATCAAAGAAGAACTGAAACAATTCATGGAAACCAATGAGCATGAAGACAGTTCGGTCCAAAACCTATGGGATACAGCAAAGGCGGTCCTAAGGGGGAAATACTTAGCCATCCAAGCCTCCCTCAAAAAAATTGAAAAATCCAGAATACACCAGCTGTCTCTACACCTTAAAGAACTAGAGAATCAACAACAAATCAAACCAACTCCACACGTAAGAAGGGAAATAATCAAGATTAGAGCAGAGATCAATGAGGTAGAAACCAGAGATACAGTAGAACGTATCAATGAAACTAGAAGCTGGTTTTTTGAAAGAATCAATAAGATCGATAAACCATTGGCCACACTAATCCAAAAGAAAAGAGAGAAAGCCCAAATTCATAAAATTATGAATGAAAAGGGAGAGATCACAACACCAAGGAAGTAGAAACAATCATCAGAAGTTATTATCAACAGTTATATGCCAATAAGCTAAGCAACCTAGATGAAATGGATGCATTCCTGGAAAACTATAAACTCCCAAAATTGAACCAGGAAGAAATTGACAACCTGAATAGACCGATATCTGGTAACGAGATTGAAGCAGTGATCAAAAACCTCCCAAAAAACAAGAGCCCAGGACCTGATGGATTCCCTGGGGAATTCTACCGAACTTTCAAAGAAGAAATAACACTTATTCTCCTGAAGCTGTTTCAAAACATTGAAGCAGAAGGAAAATTTCCAGACTCTTTCTATGAAGCCAGCATTACCTTGATCCCCAAACCAGGCAAAGACCCTACCAAAAAGGAGAATTTCAGACCAATATCACTGATGAATATGGATGCTAAGATTTTCAACAAGATCCTAGGCAAACAGGATCCAACAGCACATTAAAAAGATTATCCACCATGACCAGGTAGGATTCATTCCTGGGCTACAAGGATGGCTCAACATTCACAAATCAATCAATGTGATAGAACAAATTAATAAGAGAAGAGAGAAGAACCACATGGTCCTCTCAATTGATGCAGAAAAAGCATTTGACAAAATCCAGCATCCATTCCTTATTAAAACGCTTCAAAGTATAGGGATAGAAGGAACATTCCTGAACTTCATAAAATCTATGAAAGACCCACAGCAAATATCATCCTCAATGGGAAAAAGCTTGCAGCCTTCCCGCTGAGATCAGGAACACGACAAGGATGCCCACTCTCACCACTCTTGTTCAACATAGTATTAGAAGTCCTAGCAACAGCAATCAGACAACAAAGAGAAATAAAAGGTATCCAAATTGGCAATGAAGAAGTCCAACTCTCTCTCTTCACAGATGACATGATTCTTTATATGGAAAACCCAAAAGACTCCACCCCCAAACTACTAGAACTCATACAACAATTCAGCAACGTGGCAGGATACAAAGTCAATTACAGAAATCAGTGGCTTTCTTATACACTAACAATGAAAATACAGAAAAGGAAATTAGAGAATCAATTCCATTTACTATAGCACCAAGAACCATAAGATACCTGGGAATAAACCTAACCAAAGAGGTAAAGGCTCTGTACCCGAGGAACTACAGAACACTCATGAAAGAAATTGAAGAAGACACAAAAAGATGGAAGACCATTCCATGCTCTTGGATCTGAAGAATAAACATTGTTAAGATGTCTTTACTACCTAGAGCAATCTATACTTTTAATGCCATTCCAATCAAAATTCCACCGGTATTTTTCAAAGAGCTGGAGCAAATAATCCTAAAATTTGTATGGAATCAGAAGAGACACTGAATCACTAGGGAAATGTTGAAAAACAAAAATAAAACTGGCAGCATCATGTTACCTGATTTCAAGCTTTACTACAAAGCTGTGATCACCAAGACAGCATGGTACTGGCATAAAAACAGACACATAGACCAGTGGAACAGAGTAGAGAGCCCAGATGTGCACCTTTAACTCTATGGTCAAATAATCTTCGACAAAACAGGAAAAAATATACAGTGGAAAAAAGACAGTCTCTTCAATAAATGGTGCTGGGAAAACTGGACAGCTATATGTAGAAGAATGAAACTTGACCATTCTCTTACACCGTACACAAAGATAAACTCAAAATGGATAAAAGACCTCAATGTGAGACAGGAATCCATCAGAATCCCAGAGAATATAGGCAGTAACCTCTTAGACATCAGCCACAGCAACTTCTTTCAAGATATGTCTCCAAAGGCAAAGGAAACAAAAGCGAAAATGAACTTTTGGGACTTCAACAAGATCAAAAGCTTCTGCACAGCAAAGGAAACAGTCAACAAAACAAAGGAATTGGAGACGATATTTGCAAATGACAGTACAGACAAAAGGTTGATATCCAGGATCTATAAAGAACTCCTCAAACTCAACGCACACAAAACAGACAATCATATAAAAAAATGGGCAGAAAATATGAACAGACACTTCTCCAATGAAGACATACAAATGGCTAACAGACATATGAAAATATGTTCATCATCACTAGCCATCAGGGAGATTCAAATTAAAACCACATTGAGATACCACCTTACACCACTTAGAATGGCCAAAATTAGCAAGACAGGAAACAACATGTGTTGGAGAGGATGTGGAGAAAGGGGATCCCTCTTACACGGTTGGTGGGAATGCAAGTTGGTGCAGCCTCTTTGGAGAACAGTGTGGAGATTCCTCAAGAAATTAAAAACAGAGCTTCCCTATGACCCTGCAATTGCACAACTGGGTATTTACCCCAAAGATACAGATGTAGTGAAAAGAAGGGCCATCTGTACCCCAATGTTTATAGCAGCAATGGCCACGGTCACCAAACTGTGGAAAGAACCAAGATGCTCTTCAACGGACAAATGGATAAGGAAGATGTGGTCCATAAACACTATGGAGTATGATGCCTCCATCAGAAAGGATGAATACCCAACTTTTGTAGCAACATGGATGGGACTGGAAGAGATTATGCTGAGTGAAATAAGTCAAGCAGAGAGAGTCAATTATCATATGGTTTCACTTATTTGAGGAGCATAACAAATAGCATGGAGGACAAGGGGAGTTAGAGAGGAGAAGGGAGTTGGCGGAAATTGGAACGGGAGGTGAACCATGAGAGACTATGGACTGAAAAACAATCTGAGGGTTTTGAAGGGGTGGAAGGTGGGAGGTTGGGGAAACCAGGTGGTGGGTATTAGAGAGGGCACGGATTGCATGGAGCACTGGGTGTGGTGCAAAAACAATGAATACTGTTATGCTGAAAATAAATTTAAAAAATTAAAAATAAAAAAGGGTAGATTTGTGGTGAAGCCGTAAAACAAACATAAGGGTCCGCACTGAGGGACCAGGAGGAGGCTTTACCCAGGACTGGGTAGACCGTCACGGGCATTTGCTGGTTTCCTGGCACAGTTCGAAGCATCATGGGTGGGAGACGGAGCGTCTGCTGGCTTCGTCCCGGAGCAGCAGGGCGCAGGACAGGCAAGGCAGGAGGGGCCCCGAAAGGCCTCGAATCCGAGGATGCCGCAGAAAGCGAGGTGCTGCTACCTGCAGTGGGAAAGGAGCCCCTCGGCTGCCCAGGCCCCGGCAGGAGGCTCATTAGGAGGGACCGTGACCGGGGCCAGCCCACAGGTGCTGGCGAGACGCTCGGCTCGGCTGCCGGAATATGAGGCAGGAGGCAGCCAAGCCAGGCCGGGCGACGGGCACGGTGACGGGAAACCTCGGGGGCACTCCTGCTTGGAGGCCCAAGTGGAACAAGGGTCGCGACGCCACCAAGAGCCACTGGCGGAGAGGAGGGCGTGGAGCCGAGGGAAGACGATTCCGTCTCCGAGGACAGCGAGCCAGCCGGCGAGGCCTGGCCGAGGGGGAGAGGGTGCGAGCTGAGGCGGGACAGGGCCCACCGTCCTCAGGGCAGCCCCGTCCACAGCCCGCCCACCCCCCGCCCCACTGGAAGAAGCCACTGGAATGAGAGAGCGCGTCCGCACTGGCACGCTGAGCTCCCGCACACGCCCGCCCTCCCCATCCGACACGCGGGCGGGCATGGGCACGACGCCGCGCACAAATCTGACGAAATAGCTTTAGGAGGACCTGAGGCGAGAGGAGCTTCTGGAACAGATGCGTTCTCTAACACGCTCCTGTGGGCTCTTTGGTTCAGGCGGGGAACGAACCTGGCAATGGTAAGATCATGAAAAGGCCAAAAATTGAAAAGAAACAAAGATAAAAACAGGAGCAGTGCAAGAGAAGACACGACCAGCTCAAGCCCGGGGACACAGGCTCCCTGCCGCCGGCTTCAGGTCCGCAGCAGACACGGTGGTGGGCGGGGGGCGGGGGGCAGCCCCGGGAACAGTAATGCACCCCGGGTAAACGGCAGCAGCTTGCTCACCTGTCTGTGCACCCAAGAGTTCAACCACCTGCAGTAACTCACTCAGCGACCCGTACGTGCGTGTGCAAGTAGGCATCTATGGGATCGCCAGTCATTCACCCCAAAAGAACCAATGAGCAGGGGTTCATCTTTGGATTAGTCTGTTGCCCCCCACAGACACGCCTTCTCCACCAGCGGACTGAAGAGCCTATGTGGAGGCCTCAGATCTGAACCAACCCCCCACTTTACCCCAGTGAGGCCCTACCCCCCAGCGCTGGGCTCTTACCCCCCAGGCAGGCCCTCTGCCCTTCCCTGCATCATCCTCGAGCTTCCTGCAGACTTAACAACCCCTACGTATTTTCAGAAAAGGCAGAGAACAACAAAAAATATATATTTATCATTAAATGAAGCCTTCTGAAGAATCTATTCATAACCAGACTCTATCTGCAAATGCCCAGGATAAATGTTTAGAGATAAAATTATATAACTTAAATTTCCAGACTTTGTTACTGGAATAGATGAACTCCTCTGGAATCTAGACAGAGCTGTTGGGTTCTCTCTTTCTACTCCTGCACTAACGCTCTATTGTTCGGGTTTTCAGAGGTGATGAAGGAACAGACCATTGTCCCATCACATGCCTTCTCTGGGAAGGTTTATATCAACTTGGGCTCTGCCCTTTGGTCTAGAAAATTGAGTAAAATGTCCGTCTCTCAGACAACAAGGTAGTTTGAAGCCTGCAGATTTGGTGTCAGCCTCTCCCTCTCCCTGTAGCAGAATGTATGACTCGGAGCTTCTAAGCCTCCATTCCCTGAAGGTCTCACGTGAGAGGACAGGTGTTCTCTTTCCGAACTCACAGAGCCGGGCCTGTGCACCTGAACAGGTGTGAGAACCCTGCAGGTACGCGGTACTCGTGTGTCACATTCATAACCAACGCCAAAGCCAAAGAATGAACCCAAGGGTTGGGCTTCGTCTCCTACTTTTGTTTCCCTCCTCTCAATTTCTAGAACATGTCGTTCTAATAAAAACATTTCGTTCAGAGGAAAACTAAAGAAGGCGAGAAGTTCACTTAGTGCAGGCCTGGGTGTCACCCGTGTCGTCGTCTGAGGCTCACAAAACCCCTGTTCCCATCGCTGCAGAGCCGCTGACGTGGACGTCCAGACGGCACACCAGGTTTCTGCTCAGAGCACATGGTCCTGTGTTTGCTGGGCAGGGGGTTTTCCAGAACAGCTCTTAGGTGGGCCCTGCTTTCTGGTTCATACAAACATACCCTTCAGTGCTCTTAGGAAACCTCCCTGTGGGCAGTTACACCGTTTTATCTGTTTTTAAAGAGATCACAGAAATGGGCCCTGGAGCCCTGCTGGCAGATTCTAGCCATCCTGAGCCTGAGACTGGCTGGGAGCACCTACCACTCTCTGAGTGATGCCCAGATTACCTCCGCTCCTCCCCAGGGAGGTCCTACTGGGATGGGACCTCCTTTTCTGCTGGGGGCGTGGCCACCTCAGTTTCCCCTCTCAGACTCCCATAACCCTGAGAACCTACCCTCTGTGACCCAACCCTGCATCCTCACTGACAGAACTGGGAGTGGAGATTCTGTAAATCTCAGGATGGCCTCCTCCTCCAGGAAGGACACACCGATTACCAGGCACCCGGGACAGTCTGGAAAAGGGAATGTGAGGTTCATGGGTTCAAGACTCTAGGAAAACGTAGGCCACGTACTAGGTGAAGAGCAAAAAACACCAAGACCTGGACAGAAAGGAAAACTAGAGCCAAAGTGTCATCAAGGGGCTCTGGTCTCCAAAAGGCAAAGCAGAAGAAACAAAAGGGAAACTGGGAGGTTGGAGCAGTGCTGCGCTCCAGCGTTTTTAGGCAGCTCCGGACTGTTCTCGACAGAGATGCCTCCCTTAGGTTTAAAACAATGAGCACTTCGACTCAGAGAATCGTAGGCACTACGTATGATCATTGTCCAAAGGAGCGCAACTCCTTGAGGTCACAGTTGGCATTTCTCTCCTGCGACCAACTGCTGTATTGGCAAGTTCTCTACAGAACAGTAGTAGGATAGTGATTTCATTGCCAAGATGGCAGAAAGAGGTAGGCTTAGGATTAATTAATTATCTGCCTGTAAGCTGTTCTCCAAGTCCTCTCTCTCTGCCTTCTGGAAATGAGTCTAACATCTGTGTTGGAAACGCCGACACCCCCATCCAAGCCAGAGCTCGGTATAGACACAGTTTGGTGCACGCTGCATTTGGGAAAAGAGCTTATAAATCTCCTCACAGTCTCCATCATCATCCGCCAGCAACCACCCACCAGATGATGGATGCAGTGTCTACAGGACAAATTCGGATGGCCCAGAACACCCCTTATGTTGGTCTTCTCATGACAGCGTACACGGCACAGACTAGGAGGCACTCCTTGCTCCTTCAAAGATGGTTTGTCAGGGAAAAATCAATGGGTCTTCATTCTCAGTTCAGAAAGCCTGGGATAGGGAAGCGTGCCGGAAATGAGTTACCTTTTTCCACACAATAAGATAATGCATTCAATAACACACAATGGCCATTTGGGGTCTTTTGTGGTTCCGTACAGACGTTACTATTATTAGTATTATTTGTTACAGTTCTGTAATACCGTGTGTCCACTATATTCAGATTTTTAAAAAATTAAAAACCAGGGGTGCCTGGGTGGCTCAGTTGGTTAAGCCTCTGCCTTCGGCTCAGGACATGATCTCAGGGTCCTGGGACCGAGCCCCGCATCAGGCTCTCTGCTCAGTGGGGAGCCTGCTTCCCCCTCTCTCTGCCTGCCTCTCTGCCTCTCTCTCTCTCTCTGTTAAATAAATAAGTAAATCTTTAAAAATTTTAAAAAATTAAAAACCATATAGAAGGTAAATATTTTAAAAAGGGTTTGATACCCATATAAAAGTAAACTGAAAATCTGCTCTCTGAAATGCTGGTATTTTGTAATGTTCGCTAGGAAAGTCATGAATAAATTCAGTGAATCTGAAACACGCACAGATAATGGCCTAAAAGGAGTTATTATGTGTCCTTGTGAACTGTGGCTTCAGTCACAGATGCTCATTCGGCTGCTTACTCAGGACGGAGGAGCTCGGATGCCATAGCCGGAGCAAGAAAGTCCTGAGCTGGGGTCAGAGTTTGTCCCTGGAGCACTCTGGACTAGGTGCCACGTAGCCTCGCCACACCTGGCTTACCACCAGACAGGAGCACCAGACACCGCGCTGGGGAGGCCAGTGTCAGTAACCCGTCTGGAGGAAACGGTGCTTGTAGGGTTTCACCCATTCTTTGCAGCGCCTACACTTGCCAGAGCCGTACTCATGGGCACAATATCTCCCCTCGTCTCAGACCAAGTTCATGTTCGTCAAGCAGATTAGGTAAAGCGAGGAGCAGAGATTTTATTTCTGTTGGAGGAAAGGGCAGGGCTTCCATTCTCATAAATATTACCTTTTGATTTAATTCACCTTATTCGTTTGATCTGAAAAAGCAGGGCAGATCGAGGATTGCCACCCAAACATTCTGGATTTTACTTCGGACACGGGAAAAAGGCAGAGCCACACAGAGCCACATAGCCACACAGGGAGGGCGATGTCCCCAGCTGGAAAATATGCGGCCCCTCGCGGAGCCCGTCCTTCCAAACTCCGAGGACAGAAGGTTCCCGGGGCTGGTCTGCAGGCAGACAGTGAGCGGTGTGAACACTAGCAATCCAGGGGGAACAGTGTACAGACAGGGCATGTCACCATATTACGCCTGCGCTCAGCAGCCATGTGCCCACCACGTGACGCTTTCGCCAACAGTGAGATCCCTACCTGGGGTGGAGGGTGACATTGGGTGAAAGTAATACCAAAGAGCTGGTCTCCACCTATTAGTTCAGGAAAGGAATAGACAACCTCCCAGTAAATACGTATACATACTTAACTACATTACTGAGAAACAGTAAAGTAGATGCCAGGAAAAAAAAAGGCAGGAAAATTAAAAACATTCGCCTCCAAAAAGCACGACCCAGGCGGGGGGAAACGGGCACAGGAGGTTTGTCCTTCTACCCACGTTACCGACTGTGTCTGTTACTACGGAAGAGATGAAATCAGAGGATGGTGTTCAAAGAAAAGCAAACCCAGAGCAGACCCATCTGAGCCTCAGAGCAGACACCATCCGAGCCTCAGGCCCCGTTCGCAGACAGCTCGTCTGGTCTGTGTCAGCGTCTCTGGCTTTCTGGAAACGGCAAGTGGGTGGGGGGTGGAGCTGGCACTCCGTGTGGGACTCGGCTTTCGGTCCTCCCAGGTTCCTCAGACACGCCGGGCGGGCACCATGGGTGGCCACCTAATTCACTGAATTGGTATTACCCGATTTATTTCTTTTTCTGGCTCAGAAAATGTACATGAGGCCGTTCCATACATATGAGAAAATACGTACGTCCTCAAGTATTGCCACGTTGTTGTACTGAATGAAACTGCCCAGAAGAATCACCATTTGAGTCTAATGTCAGTCTCGCTCTGCCCAAAGGATACGGAGAGTCACGCAGGCGAAGACAATTATCCGGTGACGCCAGGCCTCTGAAATCCTCCCCCAGAACGGCAGAGATAACTTGCTCTTGCTTCCAGCTCCCCACAGCACACCCCCAATACAGGCTCCCACCCACAAGCCAACCATGTTTTTAAAAAGCTCTTCCTCATAAAAACGAAGTTATTAGACCGCTCTGGTCTCTTCTGGCTAAATTTGTGCCGATGGAATTCTCGGATACGATGGGTTGTCTGTGTATCTAAGCCCTATGAATTCAAGGTCTAAACTTGGATGATGCCGTCGTCTGTCAGCTTCTTCTTAAGCAGCACTGATCAGGAAGATTTTATTAAGCCAAGGAGAAACAGGATGTGTTTCCTGTGAACTGTACGTGCGTTTGCATAGGTGACATTTACTTTCAATAAGGATTACGCAGCTGCTGCCTCCCTTCCCCTCCTTATCTGGTGACCCCAAAGATGACCAGCTGCACCCACAAAGGTCAGCCCCTCCCCGGCTCCAGGCTCCCCACTCTGCACCCCCACATGGATGACTCCTCACGACAGCCCAGAACCGTCTCAAAGACGGGAAGGTTTGGGGGGGTTGGATGGTTTATCAATGCTTTCCTGATCGGGGTCACCCCTGGGATGTTCTGGGCCTGGTCGAGGACTTTCTGTGGGGCCCATGCTTCTATAAGCAACTGGAATCACCCAAAATCCAGCCGGTATTTTTCTGGCGGCCTGATCTTTTGGATCTTGCAAAAGAAACATCACGCCGGCCTGTAGGGGTGATCGGCTCACCAGCCTGCCCTCTCGGAACCGGGGCCTGCATGGTCAGAGGGCCTTAGGCTGCCACCGCAGGTTGACGTCCCAGAGCTCCTTGGGACATCTGGGTGAGCCCTGCACCGGGCATGTTGGCAGAGGGCTAGAGAGCACCCCACATGGGAGATCAGGCAGCAGGGCGCTGGCTGGGCTTGTGGGGCGGGCCCACTGGGGATGCGCAACTTTGGAAGAAAGCAGAGCAGGGCTGGGGCCACTTGGGGTTAAAGGGTGATGGGCAGTGTCCCTGGATTTCTACGACAAACACTGAAAATACTCAATGAACACGGTGCTTAGCTAGCACCTATGTGAACGTCTAAGGCCACGGCCTCTGTTCCCCGGGCAGAGTCTGTGATTCAGGGTTCGTCGGACGTCCCCAGCCATGCTGGGGCAGCAGCACGGGACCCTACATGATTTGAAATGTAGGGGATCTGACCACACAGTGAAGCTTCCAGTCCCTGTTGCGAGGACTATGTCTCCGGAAGAAAATACTGACCTGTGTCTGTGCAGGGACTGTGCCCCCAGCCCAGGCTGCGGATCCTCGTCCCCACTTCCCAACCATCCTCTACCCAGAGGGCTTACTGTTTACCTCTCCAGATGCAGAACTACCTCCTCTAAGATGATGCAGCCCTGGAGGGCAAACAGCTTAGAGTTCGAGGAATCATCCGTGTGGCCGGGGCCCCAGCTGAAGGCACTCGGCCTCTGAGCTGCTGGGTCTGCAGGGAGCGGGGATCCTCGGGCTGGCGAAGCCTTAGCCACTGGCTGAGGCCACCTTGAGAGGTCGCCCGTATTTACCAATGGATGTGAGATGCCTGCTGTGACCAAGGGCTTAACTCGCCTCTTGTGGACACAGAGGGGAGTTGAGATCGTTACTTTTCTTTCTACAGTTCCACAGAGTGTCATCTGACCCAGACAGAAAAGTAAGACCTGGACCACAAAAGGTGCGATTGGTGCCGCGGGATGGGAGCCCCAGCTGACTGTCGGGTAGCCACGAGGATCCTGAGTGTGCCCTCGAATTCTGTTCTTTGCACAAATAGACATATGTAGATAATAAAGTGAGAGGCTTGGGGTACCCGACCCGGACCAGCTTAACAGGAGGAGGACTGCGGCACGAGCACGGCGACGACGCAGACAATGCAGGGGCTCCCGAAGGAAGAAACTCTTAGCTCATTCCTGACACCAGAGAGAAACTCTTTTTCCAGGGACTTTGGACTCTGTGGGGTCCAGGAGCAGCCTGGGGCGGGAGGATATACTGAAGAGGAGGGAAAACCTGAGGTGCCAGAGAAGACTGGACACTCTGACTACTCCATGTGTCTGTGAGGCCCAAACGTGCCTGTGTTTGATGTCAGCAGAAAAATGTCAGCAGCGTGGCTCTGAGTCTTCTGGTGCTGAGTTAGACGGGACCAGCCCTGTCTTGTTCCCGGCGCCCAGACCGGCCGTTGCCCGGGCTCTGACTGACCCTCCTGACTTCTGCACCCGCCGCCTTCCTCCCCCGGGCTGGCTGCACCCACATGCCCCACATGGCCCACTTCCTGTCTCTTCTGGTGCCCCCACCCCTGAAAAAGCCCTGTGTCACCTCTCCTTCAGCATCGGCTCCCGGGGCTGGCCAACGGGCAGACGAGTCCTGTGCACCCCAGGACAGTTGACAGGCATCCTTTGTCACCGCCACGTTTCCCTGTCACCTGAGCCGAGTGGTGCCACCGCCCCCGGGGCAGGACAACTGGGTCTTATCGAGTGAGAACGGCAGCTCTCCAAAGTTCTGTCTACACTTGGTAGAGGAAATGAGTATTTCCAAAAGGTCCCAGACTGAAGACAGGTCCGCACGTCCAGGTGGCACCCTTCCCCCCTCAGAAGAGCAAACACCAGCAGACACAGGAGTGTCAGCAGGGGCTTTGGGTTGTCATAAGGAATCAGAACTCCTTGATCAAAACCTTTCTGGTGATTTTATCATAGACTCAGGAGATACAAGAAAAAAAAACATTTTTTTTCAAGTGTTTATCGATTTTGCTTGGATAATAATGACAACACAGATCACAGGTGCTGTTCTTTGTTCTCGCCGGGAAAGCAGGCATGTCTGCGCCCGGAAGTTCTGGGGCCAGAGCTGGCGTGGTTGTGGGGGCCGTGTGGGGACTGTTCCCCCCACTCCACTCCCCACACGTCCCTGGCAGGGGTAGCCCCGCCCACTCCTCTTTATCCTACCACCTCCCCGTAATACTCGTAATACTGGGGAGGACCAGACCAGCAGCTTGAGAACAAATCACTTTCCATTTCTCTATCATCTTGTCTGTTTCTCCATCCGCCTGTTTCTTTCCAAACGCCTGCAGCGGGATCAAGACGTCAGTAAGCCTTCCTCCCCTTCCTGCTCTGCACGCCCCGTGCCGTCTGCGGGGACCCCCCACCAGCAGCGGTTTGGAGGCTCTGGACCTATTCAGGATTTGCAATCGTGTCTGTAAACAGGTCAGTCCTTCCCCACAGGACGGTTCCGAGGCCTCATTCTCACTCCACGCACGTCCTCCGGGGCTGGAGGAGCAACTCCAGATGCCGCACCAGATGAGCTCGGAGGAGAGCGTCTCCCTGCACTTCCAGGCCCGGCAGCCAGACGGCAGGGGAGGGCTTGCAAGAGCATCTGCGGGCAGGGCCTAGGGCTGCAGGGTGGGCCTGTGCTGGGGTCCTCCAGCAGCCCCGGGGTGGGGGGCGGTTTTGGAAAGACCTGACAGCAGGTTGGCGTTGCTTTGTTGTTACCGAAGGCCCAGCAGATGTTCCGCTGATAGAGAGCAGCTGCCCTGGGGGTGCGGGGGTGTAGGCTACAGGCCATGGTCACAGGAGGGCCTGGAGGCCAGAGGAGGCCGGGGAGGGCAGCCACACCATTAACCTGCCTCTGGGGGTTCTGCTAGAGAATAAGCCACCTTCCTGTTACGACTTTCCAAACTCGTGCCACAGTCCCCCTACGTTCTAGCTACACCCCATCCTGTGCTCGGGTTCTCTTTCCTTGCGACAGTGGGATACACACGGACGTACGCGCAGAACCCGGGAGGACTGTGCAAGCCCCAGGCTGTGTCACAGACACAACCACCACTGACTTCCTGCAACTGTCTCATGGTGGCCCCTCTAGGCCCGTCCACGGCCCACCGCCCCGGGGCAGCAGGGGAGGCTGTGGGGGGCTTCCGAAAGCCACGAGATCAGTTAGGACATGCTGTAAAGAAGGAGGAAGAAGGCAAGTCATTTTGGAAGCCTTTTCAATCCATGCCCTAAAAATAGCAGGTCTCCTTTAATGACATTTGAAATTTCTAAATAAATTAAATTTCTTTGCTTCCAAAACTTAGAGTGGTTGTAGTAATGAGCAAGCATTTACTGTCATCATGATGGGTATAGGGAAGTCCCGACGCTCTACATGTTATCATCTTCCCTGGCTGAATTCTGCTAGCATCTATGTTTGCTGCTATTAGTACTCCATTTTTTTCCTTTTTTTTCCTAAAGATTTTATTTATTTATCTGACAGAGTGAGAGAGAGGGGGAGTGGCAAGCAGAGGGAGAGGGAGAAGCAGGCTTCCCACTGAGCAGGGAGCCCGATGCAGGACTCCATCCCAGGACCCTGGGATCATGACTTGAGCCGACGGCAGACGCTTAATGACTGAGCCACCCAGGCACCCCTTGTACTCCATTTTCAAGCTGAGGCAAGACTGACTTAGGATAAACCATGAGGGCAAAGAGCCTGGCCCGAATCTCTTGCTCCACCCCCACTCACTGCTCCATCTGGCGCCCCCCGCTTCTTGCGCCGCCCCCTCCAGACACAGCTGCCTTCCCACCTGCCCCACTCCCCCAGCTCAGGTCACCCGATGTGGACAGTGAGCTGGAATGGCCTCTTGGTCACTGCTGGTGGCCACGAAAGGACGGGACTGTGGGCAGGATGTTATGACTCCATGTGTATGTCCCCCAAAAATACATATGTTGAAGCCCTCGTCCCCTCCCCCAAGTGACAGTATTTGGAGAGGGGGGCCGTTGGGAGGTGATCAGGTTTAGACGAGGTCATGCAGGTGGAGCCCCATGATGGCATTAGTGTCCTTACAAGAAGAGGAAGACACGAGGCCCCCTCTCTCCATCAATGGAGGCCATGGAGAGAAGGCAACCTTTCGGAAGAGGCAAGGGAAGACAATGGGCAGTCAACGTAGGGCAGAAATTCAACCTTACTGATTAACCAGCACAGCGCAAGCCAACGGTTTACCACCTGTCAGCTTGGCCACATGCACAGAAGCGCTGAGAATGTGAGTCGAGGTGGGTCTCCTGAGATAAGGCTCCTTCACTTTTATATTCGCTGCTGGTGAGAACATCACCTAATAGGACTTTTATCAAAGAGAATGTTCCAACAGGTATCAAATAGATTAAAAAACTTCTAACTCTGATCTAGCAATTCTGTTTCTGAAAATCATATTAAAAAAAAAATCTGTTGAACAAAAGTGCAGCGAGTGTGCGCAAGACGGCTGGGGCACCTGTTTACAAGTGCTGAGAATCCCATTGGGGTGTGGCCCGAGGAGTAGGTGTGCCAAGCGGCCCCTGAGAAGGACGACGAACGGCGGGTGAGTGACACGAGAATGTGCTGTGATGTATTTCCGTGCACAAAGATGGGACAGAACAGAGGGACGCCAGCCCATGAGGGAAGATGTTCACATGCACAACACAGGTGGTCTGAACAGCCACACACCTAGAAGGTCGCGGGACGGATCCTGCCAAACTAACTGCGGGAATGATCTTTAGGTGATGAGATTATGGGTCACGTCGGCATTTCTCTTCCCGCTTGTTTTTAATTTCCTTGATTGTCTCTCTGTCTTTTCTGTTTTGCCTTCCTTGAACATGGACCACTTCCTCAAAAATTAAACGGTAAGCTGCTCTGAAGCTCACCAGAGAGCTGAGCCTGCACGCCCCAGGCATGCCTGTGCTAAGGCTTTGAGACCGACTGCCAGCATCCCAGTTCGGATGACATCACTGTGCTCTGTGGCCCTCAAAGACGTACGCCAGAGAGTCCCGATTTAGAACCTCCAAGAACTGGGATCAGTCGGCCGAGGCAGACGTAGGTGGCACCCCACGACACAGCTGCGCTGGCTTCCGTTCCTCTTGGAACAGCTAGCACCCAGGAAGTGGGCATGAGACCGTCTGGGACCGCTAACAACCCGCAGACCTCCCCCCACGGTACCCGCTAAGTCGCAGGCAACGTTCCGCAGCTTCCCCGAGCGCTTCAGGACCCCCCACTGCTTAGCACAAGGATGTTTTGGAGAGTTTCTGTGACGCTGCAACAACCCCCAGCAGGAGGCTTCTGTGCCAGTAGAGGGAAGGCTGGGCAGGTGTGGCCGGCCTCACGCTGCATCCCTCACCGCAAACACACTGGGATGCTCTCTGCCCCCAGGTGGGTCAGTGTTCCCAGCATCTCTGCTTTTTCCCCCACCTGGTGTTGATACAATTTTTATTTCATGTTTGACTTCTTTATATTTTTTTGTAAAAATGAGTAGAAAAAAATGCAAATACGAAAGTAGCAATTCCTAAGATGTGAGAAGGAGCGCATGACCCCACACAATTCCCGTCGTTTCTCGGGTACACGCAGAGGCCCTGATGCAGGGGTGAAGCACGGTGAGAGCCCACGGGAAGCCACTCAGCTGTGCACCACCCGAGGGGCAAAGGCACCCAACTCAGCAGCGTGAAAATACTACCAATATACGGACGGATATTGTATCTTCAAGATGAGATGGAAGGAGAGAATTTTGATGACCTCGTGGGTCTCAGAACCACCCTTCCCCATCTCAGAACATAGGAAGGGACTGATCATTCTTTCATGTTCCACCTTTTGTGGGACATTTTGTGGGACATGTATGTTGGGGAACACGTTCCAAAAGTAAGCCCAGGCCCGTCTTGATTGCTATTTGCCCTCACTGCGAATCTGCCCCGTGATTTGCATACTGAGCCGAGAAACCCAAATCTCAAACCAAGGAAGTCGTTGAAGGGCGACCCGACAACGGCGTCTCCTCTGTCGTTCGGCACATAGTGTTAGTCTCGCTTCGGTTCCAATACTCGTCTGCTGAGACGAAGGGCAACCTCCATCACTTGCGTGAACGTCGTAACTGAGCACGTGTGCAGTGAATGAGGATGAGGTCATTATCAGTTCACCCTGCGGTGACCTCTGCACCCTTCTTGGGGGTACGGCATCTTTCAACTCGAAGCCACATATAAGACGACTATTCTGAGTAGTCAAGGCCTAACTGCATAAACTTCAGCGAGAGCCTTTCCCTGTCCCTTTCCGGCTTCAGGCTTCGCTCTTTGAGCCCCGCTGAAAGCAAGCGATTGGTACTAACTGCTGGACAGCAAATGATACCCAAACCCCTTCGTAAGACAAGCCCACTGACACGCTGAACAGTTACTAACTTCTCTGGTCCCTGCTGATCTCCAGCTACCCGCCTTCGATTGCCCTGAATGTGGGTCTTCTTGCTGGGACCCCTGAGCCTCTTTTACTGACGGTTTCTTTTTCAGGACCCAAAGACAAGCCACCTGCTTTATGTGAGCCCGGACAGAAACACTGCTTTGGTGCCAATGTGACTGCTTCTCAGCAGCACAGACAATATGGGCCGTGTGGGGGACCCCAGCAGCAAGCTGATCAAGGTTCCCTCTGGCAGAAGCAGAAGCAGTGGAAGTGTTGGGAAACACACACAGGGCCCTGAGGAACTCAGGACCAGGCACGGCAGGCTCGCAGCCACTCATCCATTCATCAGCTGAAAAAATCTCAATGGAGCACCCAGGGCTCAGTGTGAGGTCACAACACAAGACAGTTCAAAGTCTGATGTTTCCAGAAATTCAAAATAAGCAAGGCAGATCCCTTCCCACCTCCCCCAATGTCTCTCTCTGAAATGAGGGGCTCCCGTGCTGGAGGACAGAAGAAAGGAGCATCATGAAACACACTTGCTGCTTTATGACAAGCTGTACTTCCTCCCCAGGATGGGTCACTGGACTTGTTACTTGCTGGAAGGCAGAATTACAGCTTTCCAGAATTGCCTCTCACTGTCTCCGTATGGAGCACCCCTGCAGCCCCACTCCCCGATGGAAGCGTTAGTCTACGAATGACCCCACATCCCTCCAGTGCCCAGATGTGAACTCAGCAGCAAAGTGGACTCTACTTTCCCCAAAGACTATCAACAAAGTCAACAGCCCAATGGCCTCCAGCTGAACCCAGGGTCCACAGAAAAGGCAGAATTCTCTATCGAAGGGACTTCAGAGAAAACTTAGTGGGGCTAATCTCTAATTTGATATATAAAAACCTGAGAAACAGAAAGCTGCAAAGCTTCAAGCATCTTATTTACAATTCAGCAGATCTGTTTATACTTTGCCTACCTCCAACAAGGTTTTGAGTCAATCCTCCAATCACAGAAGCATTGTGCTATTATTAGAAGTGAGCCTTTGAAAAACATTGTTTCTAAAACTCCATGGATTTAGTTCATGCTAGGTAAACAATTCAGGCTATTGGGTATAGGCTGGGATTCGGGGAGAAACACCAACGAGCGGTGTTCTCCTTCTACTTCAAAGTATTCCTAAAATCAGCTCCTTGCAGTTAGTTGTCCAGGGAAAGGGGCAAGAAGCATTCCATAGAGAAGGGTCACTGTGTTTATGTGATTATCTTACAAAATCCTCCAGAGCAAACGTTGTGAATAAGCTTAATTACCTTGAGACATCTGAGCTCTCTTATTACACGCGGGTTGGCGTGTGCTAACAGAATCATGGCTGATCAATCAGAGATGACCCTTTTCTGGAAAACATGTACAACTGAAGAGATCTCTGACTGGCTCAGACAAAGCACCAATGTGGGCTTCAATGTGGGCTTTTGAGTGGGCTCCACAAGCACACATTGAAAATCACAGAGGAGTGGTGTGGAGGGCAAGGTAGGAAGCGGGGCCGCTGGGCTGTCCGCAGCACGTCTAACCCACGTATCCATCCACCCCTGGCCTCTTCCTTGAGACTTCCAGCTTTGCCGGGCGCTCTGCCAGGGCAGGGCTTCATCCCAGAGCTCAGGAGCATCATCAAGGGTCTGTAGGTAAGAACACCTGGAACCAGAAGCAGGACTTGGAAACCAGTGTGGAAATTTTGTATGAGTTTGGCTTGCACACTGAGACAAGACAATGGCTCACAGGTCATGCAGATAGGCGGACGAAGAAGCCTCTTTTTCTGTCTCTCCTTTGCCCAAGGGCAAGGCCAGATTCTTTCTCGTCTCAGGCCAACCGGCTGTGGGAGCCGCCTGGAAAGTCTTGTATCGTGGAAGGGAATAAGAGGATGCAAAGAAGACTTCTTAGTGGTTGTGGCCCAGAATGAACAGTGCTCGGAATGATGGGCATGAAGTGGAGAAGCAGCAGGCCAATGGGTAGTTGATGGGTCACATCCAATCCACTGAACTCCTCAGCGTGAAATCTCTACCAGGGATAGTGTTCCCTCCCACCTCGTCCCCCTCCCCTCCCCGCCCAAACCTCCTGAGTCTGGCCACGCCCCGATCCTCTGATCATCCCAGAGGGGGCCTCCCTCTGGGACACAGGGAGGGCACTGGGTAAACGGAATCCAAGGTCATCCATGCTGCCACGGCTGTGCAGGAGGAGTTTGGGGCTCAGGCATCTCTCAGATAACTGACGTTTCCTCATCAGGCCTGAGTGGTTGAGAAGGCGTCTGCTAAGTGATGCTGCCCATTCACTTCAGTCACTTGACCGTGGACCTGAACGTTCTTCGTGTTGAACAATCGGTTTAGAAAACTCATTGCTCCAGCTTATCATTTGGCAGCCGACGTCCCCTACCAAAACTCACGGGGACATTTTCTCCTTTCCAGCCTTTGCTTTTGGTTTTTGTTTTTATTGTTGTTGTTGCTGTTGTTGCCGTTGTTGAATCCATGCAGCCGTACAACCAGCCTGTGGCGACACCGGTCTCCTGGTGATCCACGCGCTTGTGTCCGTCCTCACAAAGAGCCTCAGTGACAACTGTGGACAAGCTGTTGACACGTTGAAGGGGTCAGCGTGGCTTCCCCCCTGTGGCTGTGAACCCTCTAGGTGAGACGTGCTGGTGCAGAATGGGAGCCCCCATCCAAGTCGATTACGGGCGCTTACCTGCCTGATCCACGCTCCGCTCAGGATTTGAGCATCTGGAGGCTTTCCAGATGACATCTTCATTCCAAAAAGCATCTTCAGTGCCATAATCAAGCAGTCCCTAATTCGCTATTTCCATTCACTTGAATTAAGTGTCTTCTTTACATAAATAGTATCAGTTCCTTCTGGAGAAGTGTGTTTATTGGCACCATACGCATGAAACATCTTGGCAGTGTCTCATAAAAAGCCTTGATTGGTGTGTATGCAAGCTTTTAATGAACTTCTGAGAGAGTAAGTGAAGCAGTAAAGTCCACGGATTTTCTGTTCATAAAAACACCTCGTCTGCAAAGAAGAGGTATGGATTCAGAGGAAACAGACAGGGGAGCAGAAGCTAGGTGGACGGTTTCTGAACATTGGTCTATTTTTTTTCTCTGCGAGAGACCCAGGGCTTGGGGAGACTAATCCCTCATCAGCTAAGAGAATGCCCCAGCGAAGACCTCGGGGGTAATACCGAAACGATAATGCATTCTACTCTGGGGCAAGGAAGCCAAAACAGACCACTACTTTTGGAGGAAGAAGCCACATCGATCGCACACCTGCAGACCACAGTCGTTTCTGATGTAAATCACCCGTGACATTCTGTGTGATGTATGTTGGCTCAGTGTCTTGTGAGAAGAGAAATGGAGGTCACAGAAGCCGGTGGCAAGACTGTTCCCAGGGCACTTTCTCCAGCAGGGAAGGGCTGTGCTAATCCAAGGGGCTTGGGCTCTTTCCAATAGGATAATTGCATTCTACCCACTTACCTCCCCCAACTGCTTCACCTGCTCCCAGCATCACTCTCCCTGTGTCAGAAGCACCACAGACCCTTGGCAGAGAACCTGATACCGGCCAACTGGCTCAGTCCTGTTTGATGATGTATTTCTCACCGTCATGCCATCCCTCCGAGGGTTCAGTCCTGAATGCAGATGGCATGGGGTTTGGGGAGGAGGCACGGACGGGAGTCGGGTGTCACTAAGACCGCTTCATGGTCCAAGATTATCCACTTGGATGATTCTGCTTTTGTGTGATAGCTCTGATCAGGACTCAGATGGCCCGAATGCATTTTGAAGAGGAAAGGGTGAGCGAGCTGTGGAGAGAGATGGCTGATGGCTGGGAAGAGGGCTGATTTCCAGCAGGGACTTACTTCACTCAAGGAAGGGCTCTTTGGGGGACGCGAAGAGGCAGCTCCCACGCTGGATGAGCCAGGAACAGATGAAGATGACTTCAGAGGTTTGCCGTGAAAGGGAGCAGGACATGCAATCCTCATGGGAGCAGGAACGGAGAAGTTTTCCGGACATTTCTCTACCCTAACGGACAGCTTAGAGGGCTGTAAGACACTATCAGAGAGGTGTAAGGAGGCACTTGGGGCTCAAAGGCACGTCCCCAGGGGTTCTCTTCCAGGTCCCTTCTGTGTGTCAAGTGGGTTTACACTGTGATAAGATAGGACAGTTCTAACACCTCTGTCCAAGGGTAGATTGCATTTTCACTGGGCACACAGTTCTGCAACCAGAATGAGCTCTAATTTTTAGGGCGTGGGTTTTTGGGGGCCACACTCATAATATTATGTTTGAAACTTTTTTGTTAATCTTCCATTATTAGGCATATAGCAGTAGATTGATGTCTTCCAGATCTCTGCCTACATTACCTGGCTTGGATCTTCTTTCACTAGTTTCCAAGGTCCTAGTAATAATATTTTACTGTTCTTTACCTTTCTCAAGAAAACAGTTTTTGAGGAATTATGAATCGAGATTCCAAAAGCAGTCCTCCAGGTCTGAAGTGTTGGGAGTAACAAGGGAGAAACAACGTGTTTAAGGACTTGTGAGAGCATTTCGAAAGGATTTTAGGAGTTTCACAAGTGATGTGTGTCTGAAAAAGTATTGACAAAAGGATACAAAACACTGCTAGGAGTGCTAAAGGAAATTAAATGAAACCTCTTCTCCACCTTTCCAAAAGCTGGAGTAAAGATTCTGTAATATCCTCAGAAGTAAGTCAGCTACAGAGAAATCGATACGTTGCACACGTTTATACAAATTCCACTTGTAAAAAATGCATACTAAAAATACCCCAAGCCCACATTTAAATTTAATGATGTCTCCTAAGGAGAGAAACCCCAGCTGTAAAAGATCCACTCAGTTAAGAAACATTTGACGAGCACCAGAACGGCTGGCAAAGAATAATGTTTGTGCCGGGTTCTGCTCTCCTGGAACCTGTCATCTAGCTGGGGGAGACAGACCGTCATAAACCTAAGTGCCACAAAGGAAAACACACGGGGTTTAATGAAGGCACATGGGGAGACCCACAGTATTTAAGGAGATCTGAGGATGAACTGGAGGGGGGAGAGTCCAAGATGGGTGCACGTGCAAGAAAACAGCATGGTCCCCAGTGGTGAGGAGTCCAGTGTGTCCTGGGAGCAAAAGGACCAGTGTCACTGGAGGGAGCATGCAGGGAGGAGCTGTGAAAATGGATAAAAGGAACTCTCCTTTAGAAGGGAGTAGGGGCTGCAGGGGGAGCTCTCAGGCCCAGCACTCCAGGCAAACTGCAGACACAATAGGAAAACAGGTACCCTCTAGGGGACTGAATTTTATTATCCCAGCCAGAGGAAGGAAAGTTTCCTCCTCCCCCAGAAACACCCCAGCCAATGAGGGATAGTCAAGCTCAGGCAATAAGGGACTGTGAATGCAGCCCAGCCAACGAGGGACAATCACAGCTCAGCCAATGGAAAGCCATTAGACTTGGAACTCCAGTTGACTCCAGTGGACTTTTAGTTTACAACAGCCTTCCCATTCCTCCCTTCCTTCTGAGACGAGCCTCCTGTCCTTGATTCTCCTGGTTTGCCTATGGTTTTGCCTTAGCTTGCTGGTGTGGGATGGCAATTCTCTGCTATTCCCCAATAAACCCATTCTGCCAGCAAAATAAGTGGTGGTTTTATTTTTAAGGTTAACAGACTGCACACAGGAAGTGTGTACCACAAAAGGTATACACACCAAGTGTGCAGTCTCTGGAAGCCTGCACAAGGGAAGTGTACTCAGCGGGCAATCACAGGAGGTATATGTACACAGGAAGTGCCCACACAGGAWGTATGTGCTCACAGGAAATGGATGCCCACACAGGAAGCATGAACTCGCAGGAAATGGATGCCCATGCAGGAAATGTGCGCTCAAAGGAAATGGATGCCCAAGCAGGAGTGTGCTCACAGGAAGTGGATGCAAACACAGGAAGTGTGGGCTCACAGGAAACGGATGCCCACACAGGAAGCATGAACTCGCAGGAAATGGATGCCCATGCAGGAAATGTGCAATCACAGGAAATGGATGCCCAAGTAGGAGTGTGCTCACAGGAAGTGGATGCAAACACAGGAAGTGTGGGCTCATAGGAAATAGATGCCCAAGCAGGAGTGTGCTCACAGGAAGTGGATGCCCATGGAGGAAGTGTGCACTCACAGAAAATGGATGCCCACACAGAAAGCATGAACTTGCAGGAAATGGATGCCTACCCACGAAGCGTGCACTCACAGGAAATAGATTCCTACCCACGAAGCGTGTGCTCACAGGAAATGGATGCCTACCCACGAAGCGTGCACTCATAGGAAGTGGAGGTTGGAGATACGAGGAGGGCCAGATTGTCCAAGACTAGTTAAGAGGAATGGCACCAGATTCACACACCACTGGGGGTTCTGTGCCTGTCTGACCCTGTGATATTGTTAGCAGGGAGGGGCCAGGATGTGACCTGGAATTGAATGGAATCAAACCACAAGGAAGGAAGCCAGCAGGAACAGCAAATCTGGAGATCAGACATTTCCTCACAGCATCTGCTTCCTTCTCCCTGAGCAACTCTGCACCACATGCTGACGTTCTCTTCACTCTGCCTCTCTGTGCGTGAATCCAATAACATACCATAAAGGGGTCAAGGGAGTGACCATAAGATCATAGTTCCAGAGGCTTCTAGTGTTAAAATTCTGATTCCTCCCTGATATCTATGATAGAAAGACTCTTCTCGGTTCCAAGAGGAAGACTGTCCAGCGGACAAACAGCAAAGAGACAATTAGCCTTGTATTGTTGCATCCTTGGTGTTCCCCTGGGGGATGTCTGGAAACTACACATCTCCCTGATTCGCCACTGAACTGCCTGCTGAGGGAGGAAATATCTCTAAACACAAAGATTGCACTGAGTTGCAATGCTACCCAGTGGGAAACTGAATTGGGCTTTTTGAACTTTCAGGCATGAGTTTCCACAAACTCTGGGTCTGGAAGCTCTTCCAGCATGAGGTGTGTCTCATCACATTAGCAGACTGCTGAGCAGAGGTGTGGACCTAATTAGCAGAGGCGATGGGAGGTCGGTGGCGCCTGTGGGGGACTCGTGTGGTTCTGTGGCTACCACTGAGCTGGTTCTCTGCTTCCCTGGGATAATGCCAAGTCTATGCTGGGGGAATGAGTCACCGAACTTATTATGGAAGTGAGAGATCAAGTGTGCCCCGTAGATTCAAAGCCACTCCTGAAAATCACGTATTCTGTCCCAGATACAGCAGGAGACCTGCCACTTCAGATCCGGATGTGCCCCACCCTGTCATCTGCACTGTTGAAGACCTGCACTTTTTTTTTTTTTTTTTGCTTTATCGATGCTTTGATTGACTTCAAATCATATAAAAACAATGAGGTTGAGAGTTGAAGGAGAATAATGTTTCTGTGTTTTCCCAGCAGTGTTAGGCTTCATGCTTGACTGGAGCCATGCTGTGTTCATTTTTAAAGAACTTTCTCACCTACCTCCTGTCTTCGGCTTGTGAGCTCCTGGTGACAGGAAGCCCATTTCCTCCTTCCTTGGACTATCCTTACGTCACCTCACGACGGGCTCTGTCCCTGACAGAAAGCCCTCCAGTTCTACCCAAGAGCATTTCTGTAGTCACTAAGTACATTGACTCGTCTCTGGGAAAACACACATGATGAGACAGGGTAGGACAGCAGAAGCAGTAGGAAGGGATCCATCCCACAACTACAGCTACTGGCTCTGTGGTCTTGGACATTGTATTTCATTTCCCTGAGCCTGTTTTTTTATCTGTGAGGCATGACAAAATAAGGTATTTTATAAAAGAAACAAGATGCCCTTTTGAAGACCTACCAGAGTCCTAGCCCAGAGCTGCCTCTTTTTTTTTTGTATGTTTATATAATGATGAGCATAATTACTACTATGGTTATGTTCTCTGTCTCTTTCTGTTTCTCTGTGTCTCTGTGCAGGGTTCATAAACCAGGGAAGACAGACGTGAGTGAGTCCAACACGGAGTGCTGTTCACAAGATGATATGGGGCAGAGAGGAGGGAGCAATTGTTTCACACAGAGAAGGAGAGTTACAGAGCAGTTAACATGAGCTGGGACTTGAGTGGTTAGCAGTGGTGCTCGAAGAGAAGTGTGGGAAAGCCATCCTGGGAGAAGAGAATACCACCAAACACAGTGCAAATACCTGCGAATTCACGGTCTCTACTGGGAGTAGTGAGCTGTGTCAGACAGTTAAAATGTGTCATATACTGGTGACCTGGTGAGGGATGAGGCCAGATGTCTGGGGCCACATGACGGAAGCCTCTTTGCTGCTGAGTGATGATGAAGACTTTGTCATTAAGGCGATGGAAATCTACTGAGACAGGAAACATCCTTTTGGCTACAAGGTATGAAATGCACTGAAGAAAAGGAGTAGGAAGGCCCCTTACGAGACTGCTGAAATGGAATGAGTAGTCATGGGAACAGAGGAGAAAGTGAGAGGAAGACAGATACAACAGAGGTGGGAGGATGGGGACTATGGCCCTGAGAGGAGGAGTGGACGTGGACACCATATTGACAGAGACACTACAACTCCCCAGTGCATTGGGCCAAGCTGAGATTTGGCTCTCAGACAATAACTACAGTCTCATGTCCCTTTAGGACATCGAAAGCCTTGTCTGGTATATACAGAATATATTTAGCAAGCCAGGGGGAATACTTAGGTCAATGACGAGCTAGCAGTAAAACCAGAAATCGGCTCTCTGAACCAAGATTCCTGGATGATGAGGGTTGGTGGAGGTTCGAGTTCAGTGATTTCTGTCTCAGGAAATGTCGTGACCAGGTACAATGTCAAGCCCTAGGATTCAACACATAGGAAATGAAAATAGTTCTCCCACCCAAGTTAAATTTAGAAAGAGATAAAAAAGGCCTGATCCTAATTTGCCAGACACTTCACTTGCCATGTTTTTCCTTCAAGGATGTTATGTTTTATTTACTGGTAAGAAAGAAGTGCATCTGTATAAAAATGGAAGTTCCAATTTATTTTTATATTTTCAGGCTAACATTTTTTTTTCAGAGCAGTGGATTGAACTCATTTCTATCAGAATCAGAATTTATATAAAGTTTCATGAGACTTTCTAGCCTTTTCTCCTTGAGTATCTCTCCATGAGACATATCTAAGCCAGAATCCAAAAGGCACCTTCTCAAAATATTTTTTTCCTTAAATTATCTTCATTTACATAATGAACAAAGCTTCACATTTTATCCCCACAGACAACATTAGTTCTTTTAGATGTAATTAGTACGAGAAAAGTCCCTTACCATTCCAATTATTGACTTAATCAAACATTCTGCTAATCCAATATTCTCCAAATAGGATTTTGATAACTTTCCTGATGCACACTATAATTACAGAACAAAAGATAAGAAGCAGCTGAAGGAGATGACCTATTTCCAAATGGGCCTTACTAATCATACTGAGTTTTCTACTTGATTTAGCAGTGAGGACCTCTGACCTGAATCTCTAATTTTCTATGCGGTCATAGCCAGGCAATGTCAGAAGAAAGGCCTCTGAGATCATTTATTCGGTTTTCCACCACATGGGTTCTGGTACCATCGTTCACAACATATACTCCTTGAAAAGAAGAGATTACGGCCATGTAAGTTTGGGCTATAGGGCATGTCACAATCCCTTCTGGAAGCTTCGTATTTCACACTGGATTAAAATGGGCTCTACGTCTTAGGATAAATAAGTAAATTTAACTGTGCAGAATCCAGAAATCCTCAAGCTAATTCAGTCATCCTTTTTGCCACATAACACCTTTGACCATCCTGCAGAAGTGATGGAGATCGAGATCTCATCCAACGCCCACCCCCTGAATCATAAACATTAGACCCAGGAAGTTGAGTTGTTTTTCCTGGGTTAGGACCCCTAGATCCTGATTCTGAATCTGCTATCCACTGGCTACTAGATCACTCATTTATTTACTAAAGCATGCTGCCTTGCCTCTGTTCATGTTGACTCTCGTTACACTTGACAAGAAGAGACATTTCTCTATAGGCAGTGTGTTCCAGAAAGATCTGAAAACATCCATCCCAGGGATTTTCCAGGGTGATTTGTTCAGAGCTGTCTTAGCCACCTCTCGTATAGTCTATTCTTGCTTTATCTCATTTGTACTGGGAAGTCATGTGTATTTATAATTTTATTTATATTTTTTTATTTATTTATAATTTTATTTATGCATTTATAATTTTATTTACGATGGACATCCAAATGGTGACCTTTCCAAATAGTCTAGGTCTTCAGGTCAAAGTACAAAGGAGAAGGAAGGAGGGCTGGAAGTTTGACGTTTGGCCACCTGTCACTTTGGACTTGGCAGCTTTGTCTTCAAAAAAGAACTCTAGATCCTGGTTTCAGTATCAAAACAAAGAAACAAAAATACCAAAACGCCTGTCTACGATCTTGATACTAACCAGCCCCGGTTCTAAGGGAGTCACTATCTAGACCAGCTCAGCAGTATGGCACAGAGAGCTCTCCAGCTAAGGTGTGGCATGGCTCTGGCTAGCCAGAGGCACCCTCATGGGAGGTTGCCTTCTCCAATGTGCCCCCAGTTACACCAATCCCCATGATGGAGAAGATGTGGGTTAAGAGCCCTTCCAGCATCCATGGTCTCTCTCTCAAATGTGTTCAGAGTCTGATGACCACCACTGGCCAAGCTGGGAAAAATTCTGAAGACAGCAAATTGGAAGGAAGAACCTTCTAGGTGTTTTGGGGGAGAAGGGGACTGGGATGACAGATCTTAAGGATTCATGATGAAGATATGATGTCCTCAATGAGGTAGAGAAGAAGGGAGGCTCAACTGCCACTCCTGCCTCCTGCTCTCCCGCCCAGAAAGGAACATGCTGCACCTTGGGTTATTCAAGTAAAGCCTGGAAAATCATCACCTGGCACATTGCTTAACAATGTGTGATGGATTCTGCAGTTGATCCTGCCAGGTTCCAGGAGACCAAACCAAAAATATCTGATGTGGGTCCCCACTAAGGCTGCCTTTGGCTAAATGTCTGGAGCCATGGCTGCTGTTGGAAGTGCCAACTCACTTGTAATTGTCAAGTCCATGAGCCATAGTCTATAGCACATGCAGGGGACAGATCACTCAGGACATGGCTCCAGAGCCTCCTCTGGGAGGAAAAATTCATGTACTTAAGTAAATGGCAGGCATGCAAAGAATCACGTGTAGGGCTTCAACAGCAGCTGAGCCACTGGGAAACCACAGCATCTAGTTGGCTCCTGTCCATATACCGCCATGCGTCCCTCTGAGGAGGAACTCTCTGGTGCCATTACTCCGATTATCTTGACCCGCCCTCACTCCCTTGAAGTGCACTCTGAGCCCCTTATCTCTGTGTTAATAGGACGAGGACTTTTCAGCTTCCTCCTACGAAGAGGTGCACTGGTGCCCTTCCCTAGAACCGGGGCAACTCAGCCCGCTGCTCAGGACGCATGGATGTTGGAGTTGGAAAGCAGCTCAGAGAGTGATGGACAGACAAAGAAGAGCTTCCCAGGGCATGCCTATCTTTGTTCTTAGACAGAAAGAGATCCCACCTGGCCCCCCTTAGGGGACTATGCCCATGGAAGGAAGGATTTCTGCCTGACCCCAGAAAGAGCTGTATTGTGTGATGCTGCCCTATCCCCACTCCTCCCTCACCCCCTATCCCACCCCGCAGCACAATCAGAAGGAGAGGAGGCAGTGGCAAACGGGTCACCTGTGTCCACTGCTCACGCCCAGCAAGCAGCTCGAAGGACAACATGCTGGCTCTTCTCCTCCAACGTGAGTAAAACCCTTTTCATGCTTCACCTTCCTCATCAAAGACTATAATTTTGTTTTATATCAGTGCCTGAAATAAATGTGATTTGTTACTGTCACGGTAAAAAAAAAAAAAATGTGTTGTATTTAATATCCCTTTACTCTTGGGAAGTGTTTTCTTAAAGGGTCTACTACAATCCCTAGGATTATTTTTTATTTTTGTTTTTGGCTCTGAGACATTAGTGTAATTGCTTTAAACAGCATAGCTCAGTACCTATCAAATGCCTAAACCATATCACTTATAGTTGATATGGTTTTGAAATTAACTTTGCATGTAATTTTTCAGCAATCCAGAAAACATTACAAAAAATAGTAGTGAAATCCCAAAGGAAAATAAGAACAGGAGATCCAAGCAACTAATGGTAATTATTTTAAACCTAACTTGACCCCAGACTTGGAATCTTCCAAGGAGGTGGGAGAAGAATGAGAAGAGCAGAACCCATCAGGAAACATCACTGAAGACAGTTTGGGGTTGACAAGTGAAGAAAATCGGTATGACTAGAGAATCAAAATAGAGACTTTGAAGAATGCAAATGATGAGGTCTTCACAGTTGGCAAAGTCACAGTGTTCAGAAGGCAAGCTGGAGTTACGCTCATGAGCAAGGGGCTTTCTTCCTGCCATGCAAATTGTTTCTTTGTCTCTCCACATTTTGTAGCCAGGCTTGAAATGGCGTAGTTCTGCAACAAATGCATTTCAACCACATCTCCAGGTGTAAATTCAAGCAGAGATTGGAGCGTGCAGCCACAGGAGAGATGAAAATAGCAGAACTACTCAAATTTGTGTATATGATCGCGATGCAAGCTACTGAAAACATACTCGTGTTGATCTTGGCAACAAACCCGTGAGGACATGTTTAACTGATCTACCAAGAGAGCAGTCTCCTGGTCCCTCCTCTTGCCTGTCAGGGAGGACCGCGACCAAAATGCTTTGACAAATGAGAAACCTCTGCAAGGTGACACACATCCTGGCTTGTCCCGGGGCAACCGTGTTCTTGCCCGTTGGCGCGACACGAATATTAAGAGCTTCCCTTTCTCCTCTTCATGTACTCTGTTTGGATGCTAATTTATATGGTCACCTTACTTATAGGTCAGTATCCCTTACATCCGTTCTCCTGAGCTCTATTTTCCTGTGGCATATTGACCAAAGGAAACATAAATTCTGTTTACACTTATGACAATTTCTAGATAGTTTTGCTACCTCTCATTGAACCAAAATGCATTTCAAAGTAGTTGCAAACCTCTGGCTGATAGACTTTATGCCTCATCTTCGAGTTCAATGACCCCTAACAAGGATTTATCTATATTAAAAATAACCCTTTGTCTAATATATTCTTGGTTTTGTTTTCTAGGGAGGTACTACAGTGAACACTTAATGGAGAGATTAAAAATTGGGATGTGTGAGTTCTATCCATACAAAAATCACAATTTGGTTCTCGCGGACAGAAAGTTTCATTGAATTCCTGGGGCAACCACGTGGTAACGACTCTACTAACCAAACCCCACAAAACCAGGGAGCGCTTAGGCAAAAGTAGAGATGAACAATGAAGGGAAACCATTTACAGCTGCACTAGCATGTCTAGAACATGGTCTCTTTGTGACCTATTAATTCTAGGCTCTCTCCAACCAAACAAAGATCTTTTCTGTTTTAACCTCTGTGACGCAAACCTGCTGCCTTCACTCTAGCCAGGGCACCATTCTTCACGGAGTCATCGCACCTAGCCCAGCCAAAGAAAGTGAGTACCAATGCAGCTCCACTGTTGTCCACTGCTAAAATAATCAGTGTGTGAACCCTATGGATGGCTGGTCAGAATAACTTATTTTTCTTAGGGGGGGGAGTGGGGGAGGGGCAGAGGGAAGGAAGAAAGAATCTCAGACTCCCCGCTGAGCACAGAGCCCATGGTGGGGCTCGATCTCATGACCCTGAGATCGTGACCTGAGTGGAAACCAAGAGTCAAGTCGCTTAACTGACTGAACCAGCCAGGTGTCCCAAGAACGATAACTTCCTTGAAAGAAGTCATGCTGTGTGGACTGACTGTCCATTGGTGTTTACTGTCTTCTCACCACGTCTACAAGTGTAAGGGTTTAATACACTTACACAAAGACGCCCAGCTCTCTAATGGTTGTCCCGGGCATCTACACATCAGCTCGTTATGTCTTACAGTTACGTTTTTCTCTGACATGACTATATCTTATTCCATAGAAGGCAAGCTAAGATACAATTCAAGGCACACTTCTTGCTTCATAGTAGAATTTTAAGATATAAGCAGTATATAAGGAAAAGCAAGTAGAATTTAGAAAGCACTTCAAAAAGTTCAGCTTGTGTCTCTGGCTGGTCCTGTGAAGACTCATGCCTCCTTCCTGGCTTCTCTCCACAGTACTGTCTCTAAGAGTCTTCCCAATATTGTCTCCCTACTTCCTCAGACCCCTTTTGCCCTTCAGCGAACACTAACCTGGCTTTGAGTCCCACTACTCCTAGTGAACTGGCAGGAAATGGTTCCTCTCGGCGTCTCTAAAGCCCTCCATGCGGCTTAACCAATGGGCACATTTTTGTCCTCACCTTGGCCTCTGTCCTCCAACCCCAGCAGACACACCTCCAGGGTCTCCTTTGGGGGAAGCTTAAGGGCTCTTTTTATCAGCCTTTTCTTCTTAGGTGTGATGGTTCATTACTTGCCTCCGAATATTGTCTGTATGCCAACCTCTCCCACGTCTTCTTTCAGCCCAGACCTTTTCTCTCGCTGCTGTCATAGACACGGCCTTGACATTGCTACCTGGACCTCTCCAGGGGACTGCAGGCAGAGCACTCACCCCTGGGAACCTGCCCTTCCCTCAGTCTTCTCAATTACAGAGAATGGAGTCAATATTAGAGTCAGCTTAATATTGAGCACAGACACCATCACGAATTCTCGAATCTCCCGCCTCGCCTGCAAATCAAACCCATCAGCAAATTCTATATTAATTTTATTCTGAATACTGTGGAGCCATTTCTCCTTCCTATCTGCACTGCCACCATCGGCATCAAACACTTCAGGGGCCGGTGACAGCGTTGAGAATGACACACTTCACTCCTTATCCTGGTTTTCCTGTGTCGCTGTTCGCAGTCACCCCTTCTCTCTTGCATCCACCCTGTCCCCGCGTGTCCCACAATGAGCCGTGCACCTTCCCTCCCAGGCCCTTCAGAGACACCTCTTGACTGTGAGACCCTCTTGTTCTTGCTCGCCTCCTCTCCTCTTCATGAGCAGGAAACCAGCTCCTTCTCGTCCTGTCAATCTCACTCAAGTGTTAGCCCACAAGGGGAATCCCGTAACTCCCTCTCCCAGCTCATCACTCCCCATCGAAACACAGCGTGTGTGTCCTCATATTGACACCAAAACCTGAAAAGAATCAGAGAGACAAATAAGCAATAAGTAACAAGCAAAGGAGGGAGAGGGTGAACCCCATGAGCCAGGCGCAACGCCTGCCTGCCAGGTCCCTGGTGGCTAGCTCCGGATCAGCACACAGCAGGCATCCAGCAGGGTTTGCTCAGGGAACACACACTTCTTCCTCATCATGCATCAACATAATCCCAATGCATCCTGCACTCACCAGCCCCATGGGCCATCAAGGAAAAACAGAACTCATCTGGGAGAAGATAATGCTCAGAAGATAGAGACACTGATCATACCGCCTAGTTTGCAAAATGTCACTCATTCTTGCTGGGGGAAAAAAAAAAGAGCTATATCCCTGACAATTTTAAGACCAAATGCTTCCATGTAAATGTTGCCCAAATGCTTAAGAAGAACTGTAAGGCTGAGTTTCCAGAGGGGCTCTGGGGCAGCTCAGTAGGGAGAGTATCCTACTCTTGGTTTCTGCTCAGGTCATGATCTCAGGGTGGTGGGATTGAGCCCTGAGTCAATCTTCCTCCTGCCTCTCTCTCTCTCTCTCTCCCCCAAATAAATAAAAATAATAAAAGATTGAGCTTTTACCGAATTTAGGGTGATGATGACACGTTCACAGGACTGCCTCCAAGCAAGCCCCGGACTTCACTTTGAAGGAAGAAGCCATTCTGGCCAAGGGAGAGCGGCAGTACACGAGGCAGGCAATTATTCACCGACGCAATTACTTGACATGAGTCAAATGCAGAAGGTTTTGGGATCATTGAAGTCAATTCAGTCAATTGGGGTTCATATTCTTTATATGTTTGTTATTCTGTTATCATTTATATTCTGTTGTAGTTTGCTTCCCTTGAAACACCTTTGTTCCTTCTTATAAATAACCCTGGTATGTCTCGTCCATCCAGGCTTCAGGCACAGGTGGTTTGGACAGAGAAACAGCACCCAAGGATCTGTCCCTGACTGCCCCCGGCTGCTTGCGTAAGACCCCTTCAATGGCTAATCATCAGAAAGCGGAGAGTCTGATGGTTAGAGGGAGGAGGGTATAATAATCGGGACCTAAGGGTCATGAGTCAGTCTCATAACCTAAAAGAAAAACTTTCAACAGTGGTAAAAATACAACTTTGGGCTAAAGCTGCATTACACATATCAGGCACCATAGTTGTACTTGGAGGTATTATTGCTAATGATTACGGCAAATTGTTCAAGTCTTATCATCACTCCCATTGTACACTTGAAGACACAAAGGCTCACAGAGTCTAGAAACATGCCCAGCATCATTCCGCCAGTGAAGGACAGATAATCTACATCTCTTTCCAATAACCTACATTTATTTTATGTAATAGATGGCAAGGGATGCTTGTTAAGGGAATTATTTCAAGATCACATCATGCATGTGTTGGCCAACTCTTGACTTATTTTCATTGATTATGTTTAGTTTCCTTTCCAATTTGCACATTAATGGCTCTGGGTCCTAAGGATGGGAAATGCCTTATGTTGTTGCCTCATCACACCCACTCCTTTGGGCCACCCCACCTCCGATCAGGACACAAAAAAATGTATGAGCCATTCTCAGCACTTCAGGGATGGGGCAGCAAAGTGTTCTGTGATGGGAATAATCATTTCTAATCATGATTTTATACCTTTGGGCTCCCAGAAGGTAATGACTTCAAGCCAACACACACAGACACCTGAGATAAGTGAGCCCAGTATTTTCTGAAGCTGTGTCCTTCCTTAGCTGTATGTGCAAATTTTCAAAGTGCATTAAATGGGAAATAAGATAAAATGGTATTTCAGTTGAAGAGAATGGCTATAAGTGGTGATTTTCCGTAATTACTAGAATTGTGAGAAATACTGTTGGTTGAATGGTCTCTGGGATGATGAGTCCTTTTAAATAGCAAGCAGTCCAGATAATATATTTTTATGTTTCATTTGACATCTGCAGATAGAAAAAGAAGAATTTGGTTTTTTGTGCTGCCACTGGGCTGATACACCACTGACATGTTCTGGCTGGATGTCCACGTGAGAAGCCCAGGTCCATTACGCCTTATCACAAAATTCCATGAGCGCCGACCCAAGAGCAGTGAACTGAACACACAGGCCCGTCAGTACACATGGAACATTCTGTCCAGGACAGGCCATACGTTAGGCCACAAAACAATTCTTAATAAATTTCAAAGATGAAAATCATACAGGTATCTTTTTTGATCACAATGGAATGAATCTAGAAATCAGTAACATACAGAAAACTGAAAAAATTTACACTGATATACAGAAACTAAACAACACACTAATAAATAACAAATGGATTAAGGAAGAAACCACATAAATTGAAAAAAATCCTTTGAGCCGCATGAAAATGAAAAGATAATATACCAAATCTTTGGTAACACAGCAATGGCGGTTCTTAGCTATAAACACTTAAATTAAGAAAAAAGATCACAAGTCAATACGCTAACATTGCACCTTAAGAAGCTAGCAGAACTGCGAACTTAGCTCAAAGTGAGCAGAAGGAAGGACATACAGAACACAGCAGAAATAAATAGAAAAGAGTAGAAAACCAGTAAATTAGCTAATGAAGACAAAAGTTGGCTCTTTGAAAATCAACAAAAGTGGGGCACCTGGGTGGCTCAGTGGGTTAAAGCCGCTGCCTTCAGCTCAGGTCATGATCTCAGAGTCCTGGGATCGAGCCCCGCATCGGGCTCTCTGCTCAGCGGGGAGCCTGCTTCCCTTCCTCTCTCTCTCTGCCTGCCTCTCTGCCTACTTGTGATCTCTACCTGTCAAATAAATAAATAAAATCTTTTAAAAAAAATCAACAAAAGTGACACACCTGTGCCTCGACCAACCATGGCAAATTATTCACAGTGAATTTTTCACTCCAAGACAGGTTCCTTTCAGGTCCCACCAAATCAGTGTTTCTCATGCGCACAGATTCTAATCGACATAGGAAGTTACCTTATAAGCAGCTGTTTCTGTTGTTCTGATAAAGTACAGGGCTTTCTACTCATGGCCACTTTCCACCATTACATCTGACTCTTCAATCTTTAGTTCAAGACTATGTTTTAGGAAAACCTCTTTAAAAATGAAAACATAGGGGCACCTGGGTGGCTCAGTGGGTTAAAGCCTCTGCCTTCAGCTCAGGTAATGGTCTCAGGGTCCTGGAATCGAGCCCCACATCAGGCTCTCTGCTCAGCAAGGAGCCTGCTTCCCTTCTTCTCTCTCTGCCTGCCTCTCTGCCTACTTGTGATCTCTGTATGTCAAATAAATAAATAAAATCGTTAAAAAAATGAGCACATAAAACATAGGAAGGATAGTTAAGAAAAGAGAACTCTTAAGTCAACAGAATCAGTGATATATTGTAAAAAGCAAAACCTCATGTAGCCTAAAAGCCTAGAGAGCCACGGCAGGGCACCAGCCAGAGTTGAGGATGGAAAGTAAAGGCACGACTATGATAGAGTAATAATCTGCTACAGGAATTAGACCTGCCCCAGTTGTGGGGAGAGACGGGGATGTAAAGGTCTGTACAAGAGAGCTGCAGCCTCTAGTGGTGGCCCTCCAGCCCCTGGTGGTCAGCGGGACCAGCAACCATGAAGAGAACTGGACACAGGTCAGGGAAGGGCAAAGGCAATATGGGGACTACTGGTAGCCTCCCTTCTCTCTCACTACCTCCAGTCACTGCCTCACTTCACCTTCTAAATCTCTCTCTGCTTTACTTTTGGCCAACTCTACCTCAGAACCATATAGAAAGGGAAGAAGATTCTGGAAAATTCCAACAACAAGGGTCACTGTAGGAACAATCTCTTACAGGTAAATTACCTAATATTTCTGAGTTTCCCTCTCCTCATCTGTTAAAAGGGTATGATATTATGTCCCATGAGATAAAATAAAACCAAGTTTTTACCATTGGTTTTTATTTTAGAGGAATCAGAAATAATAGAGAATCGGTGTGCGCATGTTTCGATGGATGTTACAAGGTCAGACGAGGGACGGAAGCAGAGACCCAGGTTGGCTTGGAGGGGTGACGTCAAAGCTTTCTAGCCTAACATGGGATTTCTCTGGGAAGCACATCTTGGACATGGGTTGGAAGAGTTTCTTCTTCTTTACGAGTTTACAGAAGCCCCTCTAGGGCTGTTGACCCCACTCCCCACCAACGACTCACCCATGTTTGGTCTGGTTTGTACAGACCCTGCTGGAGGGAGCCAGGTCTCCACCCAGAGCAGGCATTCCCAGTTGCCTCACTGCAGGCAACACTGTGTGTCCACGTGACTATTAAAATGCCAAAAAAGGTTCATGACCTCCACAGGCTGCTGCCCCTTCCTGTTATCTGTGGACCATGGACCTTCGGGAAGGGCTTCATTCTTCATAAAAACACCAGGGATCGTCTGGGAACAACAGCAGCCAGATCTCAAGGCATCTCTCGAGACATTCCATTCTCTGCCAAAAGTCAATGCGTTGTCACCGTCCTGCCATCTCAGATGGGAAGCGGAAGACGTTTCACATGATATGCCATCTCAAATGTGAAGAGAGAAGATGTTTATAGCTGTCTGAGAAAACGGCCTGAATCTCCTTGTTACCAGGCTAAACTCGCCACATCTCTAAGAAGAGCCATCCGTCTGCGAGGCAGGTGCCACTAGCTCTGCGTCTTACAATCATGCACAGGTTTCCTTGTTTGTTTGTTTTTTCTCGCAGCTTCCATACAACAGTCCTGCATCCAGACACAAGCGTCTCCTCTTTGGTCCCACTGTCTATGGCACGTTCAATCCCACGCAGATTGCTGTCCTTCTCAGCAGGCAGGATCCCTGGAAGCAGACTATGAGAGACACTGGTGGCACCTTCACACCGGGTCCCAAGACCCAGGACTTGGCCATGCCACCTTCCTGACCTAGAAACATGGCACATGGCTCTGCTACCTGCCTCTCCTGCCTCCCACCCAGCCTCCTCCCATCCACCCCTGTGCATTGAGCAGATACAGCAAATGTCAGTTAACGTAAGTTCATTAAACCAGCAGTCTCTAATACACACCTCTACGAAGCTCAAGGCATTTAATGTTCATTTTGCAAAAATCATTACATTGCAGAATCATGAGCTGGCAGGTCCCAAGGCATGCTGGATGGTGAAAAAAGGAAGGTTTGCAAGAAAAGCCAGAGGAGCAGGAGTGAAGAAACTTGACCTCATTTTTCAGGAATGAACATTCTTTAAACAAACCAGCATTGAGGTAAATCCAAAACCTAGATTTCCCTGACCCCCAAAGAAGAGACAAAGACACTGGAGTACTGAGTGCATCATTATTAAATATGAGAGTACAGAGACAAGGGTATAGTACTCACCCCTTAGAATCAATCTCTGATTAAGAAGATGGAAAAAGGTATTTCCTGAACGGTGAACACATGTGCCTCAAAGGTCAAAGCAGGGTATCTCGTATATAGATACCTCTCCAATAAATCATTTCGAGTGGCTAATTTGGGACCATTATGTGAAATTGTCACCTTTACCAGTTTGTTACATTTTACGCAATGACTGGATGGCTTCCTATGTCTAGTTCGTGAAATGCTTGGGAAATGAGCATCTAGATTCAGTTTCTGCGAGTCCGACCAAGCAGTTCCTCCAATGTATGTCCTTGCGTGAGCGTGTATTACTCCCGTGGGCTCGCCTCGTTGCCATGGGAGGCCGAGAGAGTGTTTGGATGTGAGGACTCTGGGGAGCCTCGAGGTCATCACTCGGAGGACGCTCTATGCCGACTTGGACTGGAGATGAAGAAGGATCAAGAATGAAGGCTGTTGCCTGCTCTGGAACCAGTCAGAGTTTAGAATTTGTTTTTCAATTCCTATTATCTTATCTTCTTAGGGTTGTTCTCTCCCTTCCCCTCCCAGGAAAAGAGGCTGGCCTTGAACAACTGTGGTATCTGATTAAACAAAAACTGGGCTGGATTAGTCCGTAAAGAGAGGTCGGGTCGAGAGAGGCAGATCAGAAGTCATCCCAGCAGAAACGACTGGTTTATAAAGGTGGGATGGGGGCCGTTTAAAGGGAGGTGGAGGGAAAGGCAGGTGTGAATGTAGACACGGAAAACCTAAGGCTTTCTGTGAAAGAACAAGGCTCGGTTTTGTTTTATTGGGGAAAGGACATGTTAACCACTTGTGTACTTGCTCGAAGACCTTTTGAAAGAATTCAGAAATGCAACCACAACGGAATGGCTCGAGGACGGATTTACCGAGGGGCTTCCGTGAAGTGGGGGAGGCCAGAGCTAAATGCTTCCCGTCTCCTCAAAGAGGGGCATATGGGGGGGCCCTGCTTTCTAAAGGCCAATCAGAATAAAGCTCTTTATTCTCAAGCAAAATGAAGTCAGATATAAAGACTTCTTTTTTAAAGAAAGGAAACGTCCATCCGTCTGTCGAACCATCTGTCCGTCCATCCGTCCATCCATTCAACCATTTTTCATTCAGTTCTTCTTTGAAGGAGAAAGTGTACACGAAGCAGAAGACAGTCAGACGGAAGAAGCTTATGATCTGTTCGCGCAACCAACTGAAGGATACAGGTCTTATTTAGCCGACATACGTATGCCCACACGGTAGCGGTCACGTGAAGGTCATGGAATGTTCTGGAAAAGGTAAGGATCTGACCGTTTGTCACAGCAATACACACTTGGTTTTATATTTGATTCCCCATCTAAGCCATTCACAGCTGGAGAGAAACCCTTCTTCTTCTTCTCTGAATTTGGACTCTTGGGTGGGGTCACCTCACACTCTGATTATCAGTCTACGGTGACAACAGTGGCAGCCTACAACCCCTGGGAAAGTGAACCGCCTCCCCAACCCAGATGTAACTGTGTGAATGGCTGTGTACGCACGATAACTCTCCCAGGTTTGCACTGTCCTTGTTTTACAAGAGAAAGGCCTAGGCTGAGTCAAAGTCAACTAACCTGCAGAACTCAGTCTCTCCGGGTTGTATGCACCCCAAAACCACAGCTCTTCCCACGGGACTGACACACTCCAGCAGGTGTCTTCAGGAGCAAATGGCCAAACGCATGGTCCCGTGAACGTTCCCAGGCCCAGACTCCACTCACGGTCGAGACACAACAGCAGGTGCGCCACGCAGCGTCACTGCCTGGAGTGACAGCCACAGGCATCCTGGGCCCCCCGAGGGATGGGGGACATTAGAATAAAGTGCTTAAACCCTAGGAGGGTTTTATGGTTTTTTGATTCAACGTATTCTTTCAACTAAAGCCAGGGCACTGCTTTGTCAAAGCTCATCACCGATTGGCTGGGAGGGTCTTACTGGCTGTCAGTGGGTCCCTATAATGAGGACTGAGAAAGGCACGTGCCTTGAGTTACCCAGGCTGTGTCACACGGACGGAAGCTGCCTCCATATGCTGGTGGCGGGGGCGGGGGCACTCCTTCTGCCTGTGGCTGCCGTTAGGGATGCTGGCTACCCCGTCTTCAGTAACACCTGACCCCGGCAGACGTGCTCCAAGGCCAAGAACCTCCTGACCCAGAGAGCCAGACCCTGCTCGTCCTCTGTGCTCCATGAAGCCTGGGGGAAAAGGCAAGTCCTGAATCCTTCTACCTCCCTGTGCCTCCTACCGCGTAAGTCAGCCTGCCAGTGAGCTGGGCGGGGGCCGGGGGCACTGCCAGCAGCCAGGACCTCGACTCCTGAATAATTTCTCACCTCTTTCCAGCAGCCAGGCCTGCTCAGCCCCAGCTGCTCCGGGCGTGCCCATGTCAGAATCCTCCCCAAGCTGTTGCAGGAAGCCCGCGTGCATCAGGGCGGACATGCTGGCCGCGAATGGGCCCCGGGGAAACACTGAGAAAAGCGCGATTCTATGTGGTGGGTTCACGGAGCTGAAATACTGACTGTATGGCAAAGATGGGGGTGCGCTATACCCCACTGTCCATGTCTGGGTGCCTGGGGGCTTGGGGGTCCACTCACTGCGTGAGGGCATGAGACGGCCCAGGCCTTCCTTCTGGGAAGATGAAACTCGTGGGGAACTTGGGGAAATCACCTCTGTGCTGTGATCTGACTCCTCCTCTTCCCTCCACCTCAATAATCAAATGAAAGTTGGTTTGTTTGTTTGTTTTGTTTTTTAAATTGTGTCAGGCTCAAGGCGGATAGCTTGGTTACAGGGCTTTTCACAGTTCCATGTGAACTCTGCAATATCCCCGAGGTGTAGACATGCCATCCCCATTTTACAGAGAACAAAACTGGGACTTTTCTGAGTTGAAGTAACCAGCTCAAGGTGATTCAGCTAGGAAATGAACAGGGCCAAGAGATCCCCAAAAGGACGATTCTGCCATGGATAAGAGAGCATCTGTCCCTGACCTGGACATCATCTGGCATCTGCTCAATGCCTCGTGGCATGCCCAGGCCTGTGCTGGATGGAGCTCTGGCTAAGACTGCCTCGTTACTGCCCACAGAAAGAAATGACCTGAGCTCCTCCGTCAGGAGCCCAACTTGGCAAAATAGTCTTTCAAAGTATTCTGTGGAGATAACATTGGTGGCAACATTTTCCAATATCTAAAAGATTCCTTTTGTCTCCTGTGAATCCATCAGATCTCCATCTCTCCCCTGCTGATGATGTGACACTTGGTTTAAATTCATCAGGCATTTAATCTCTCTGACAGGAAGTTGCCTGAGTGTCTGACAGGGACGGTGATGTCAGTGTTGGTGATGGGTCTGTCACCATGGTCGGTGGGACACCTACTGCCCACTGAAGTCATTTGCTTCAGAGATGATGGGCGACATCCATCTCCCTAGGCTTCGTGACGCAGCTCGGGCAGCGCGCAGAGAGCTCTGAGAATGGCAGAAGACCGTGAACCGGGAAACATGGGTTCTGCGAGCCATGCCGGCCTGCCCATGCCAGCCTAATGAAATTTAAAGGTTTTTATTTATTTGTTTGTCAGAGAGAGAGAGAGACAGCAGGAAGCAGGGAGGCAGAGGGAGAAGCAGATTCGCCGCCAAGTGAGAAGCCTGACGTGGGGCTCGATCCCAGGACCTGGGGATCATGAGCTGAGCCGAAGGCAGACGCTTCACCACGGAGCCACCCAGGCGCCCTGCTAAATGAGATTTAAACAAAGCATCTTTTTAAAGTTTAAAATGTCTGTTTCACCATTTTTCTGTCAAGGGAAAGGATCCCTCCTGATGCCTGAAGATATTTTAAGGATGTGGAGAAATTATCCTGAATTACACAAGCTGCCTGCCCGCCAACAGAATGGCCGTCTGGGGGTTACTCGTATCCCCCCGTCGAGACGCTGCAAGTAGATTTTCTCGGTTATATTTAGATGGGGTCTTAGGGCCCACTCTGAGGACAAAGGAAAACACAGATCAGAAGAGACATCGAATTTCATCAGCTAAATCATGCTTCCAAAGAAAGGGAAAAAATACCTGTTTGTTTTTATTGCTATTATCCCCCCTGGCATGATCCAGACTAGAAAAATCACTGAAATAAATGTTTTGCATTAGGTCCTGGCGTTAATCACGCTTCCCTCTGACAGGTGTCTCTGTAGTACACACCTCAGGGACAATCGAGCTGCTAATGCCGGCGAGGGCTTCTTGCAGGCCAGGCACTTTCCGAAGAGCTCGACGTATGTTTTATCACTTGAGCCTCTTTCTTCGCCGAGGCACGGTTGCTGCCCTGTGTTCCCATGAGGACACGGAGACAGGGCAGGGGCAAGTGGCTACTGAAGGCCGCTCCGCTCGCTTGACCCCCAGTGGTCTGACCCTGGTGTCCAGCTGGAAAAGTCGCTGTGACCCGTATGACTACCCACACTTCCCTCTAGAGCCATGGGAGACCCTCCAGTCAGTGACCAGCAAAACAGCAATCAGTTACTAAATCTGGCAAGCGCCGACTTCTGTGTCTTGCTGGCTCCTTTCTCCCCATCAGGGTTCCAGAAGCTCACTGTCACCTTTCCCGGTGTGGGTCCTCCAGCACCCGAGGCACCCGTGCCCCTTGACCTCCCTCCCCCATGAAGACGCTGACCTCTGAAGCATCTCTTCTCCTTGTTCTGTCACCAAAACATGCCCTTCCGGGGCATCTGGGGGACTCAGTCGGTTAAGCATCTGCCTTCGGCTCAGGTCATGATCCCGGAGTCCTGGGATCAAGCCCCATGTTGGGTTCCCTGCTTGGTGGGGAAAATGTTTCTCCCTCTCCCTGTGCAGCTCCCCTGCTTATGCTCTCTCTGTCAAATAAATAAGATCTTTAAAAAAAATTTTTTTTAATGCCTTTCCAAGGCCACTGTTCCTCCCAGGGTTCCATGACCTCTGAGAGGTCACAATGGATGGTCAGTGCATTGTTAACCAAATCAACTAATTCTTACCACCTCTCCCCACGGAGAAGGAATAATATCCTACCAGGGGTAAAATGCACTTATCAACCATAACATCTTTGTGGTCAACTAAAAAAAAAAAAAAAAAAAAAAAAGATGTTATTTTGAAATGTTGAGAAGAGTGGATAGCAGAGTAGATCATGGTGAATTTTCATGTACCCGGCATCCAGACTTTGACAATTGTTACTTGTTTCCCACATTAAAATCTGACCTCTTTTAGGGGTGCCCAGGTGGCTCAGTCATTAAGCATCTGCCTTTGGCTCAAGTGATCCCAGGGTCCTGGGATCAAGCCCCACATCGGGCTCCCTGGTCGGCAGGAAGTCTGCTTCTCCCTTGCCCATTCCCCCTGCTTGTGTTCCCTCTCTGGCTGTGTCTCTCTCTGTCAAAAAAATAAATAAAATCTTTAAAAGAATTTTTGACCTCTTTTAAACACTTTTCCAAATTAATACGAATAGTAAGACATTTTATCTGTAAATAATTTAGGATGCATCTTTCATAAAAAATTGGAATGCTGGGTGACTCTTAGGCATGGAGAACTGAGGGGGCCGAGGTGGGGCAGTCGGCTGAGTGTCCGACTCTTGATTTCAGCTCAGGTCATGACCTCGGGATCCTGGGATTGAGCCCCACGTCAGACTCTATGCTCAGTGGGGAGTCTGCTTGAGATTCTCTCTCTCCCTCTGACCCTCCCGCCATGCTCATGCTTTCTCTCCCAAATAAATAAATAAACCTTAAAAAAAAAAAGAATAGAGAATGCAAGCTCTGGATATTTGCCTATGTAACAAATCAAAAACATTACATGCTTTTTAGCCAATGAATGTAATTTCCCCCAGAATCGCCTCCCTGTCCTACGATGACCCCTTGTTATTCAGAAATGGCTCACGGGTGCTGATCTGTGTCTGCAAGGATGTACTGAGCTCACGGGTTGCCGTGTTACCTGTGCTTCGACTTAGGAAGCGTCCCCCAACAATCCCCCAACGGCCCCTAGTCCCACTGCACCTCACAGTCTGTTGGGAGGAATGGGAAAGCTGTCCCGGGCAACGTCCCAGCTCCAGACTTCTGGGTGGTCTCCTCCTGGCACCCATGGACTAGAACCTCTGTCCTGCACTTCCTAGGAGCTGAAAGCTGGACCTAAGGGTCTGATTTGGTTCAGATTAGACGCTTCGACACGTCTTCCCAGGCGACGTTGGGCACCTGAGCCAGCACACCTAGAGTGCCTGTGTGTCCCGTCCTTGGGGGTGCAGACACAGATGTCTGGGTCAGGTAGGATGGGTGACGGGAGGACTTGCGTGTCCCGAAGGAGGGAATGCTCCTCCTCTGGTGTCGTGAATCTGCTCAGGAGCTAGCTGGCCTGCTGAGCACAGAGGCAGAGCTGCATCAAGGTGCCCCTTTCTGCGCATTTCTTTATTTTCATTTTCCTTTCCTTCCCCAGCCCTCATGAATTATTTATTTGTTATTAAATTCAACTGAATGAGATTTCAAAGGCAATTCAAAACTGCTGAGGTTCGGATGAAATCAAATCCCCACCAGGAGCTCCGGGGGGCTCGGACACGCAGCCCGCTTCCGTGATGGGCCCAATGGTGGGTCTTCCAGGCCTGCGTCTGAGATGTGGGCAGACACCGAGGGTGCCAGGCCCCCAGCCAGTGCCCGAGAGCCCGAGTGTCTTCCCTCCGGTGCCCAGTACTGCCAGGCCAAAAGCCACAGACACAACTCGCCACCTTCCCCAGGCGCCATTAATGGGGGCACCGACCTCTGCATCCCAGAGCGACCCTGCTTCTGTGCGTGGCTTATGGTCTCACCTCTGTGGGCCCTGACCTGAGCCTTCCACCTCCCCTCCCTGCACGCACCCCACTGGCCACACCCACCCCCCCGGCCCCTTCCCTGCAGATGAGGCACTCGCCTCTCCCTGGCTGTCAGGCTGCCTCCATGTCCCCCTGTGGTCTTGGCTCAGGGGCCACCGTCTCAGAGAAGCGCCCTTCCCTGGCCACCCAGCCAAGGCCCCACATGCGACGGACACACTCCTCCTGTTTCTTCTACGTCTCCATCATTTGTTTGGGGGGAGGTTGTGCAAGTTGAAGGGTCACGGTTGGGTTTTTCAGGCACACATGGTGGGGGGGTAGAAACGGGAAGGACATCGCGGCCAGACACCAAAGAGCCCACGGAGGTGTGACTCGCAGCACCGACTCGCCCTGAAGAATTTCACTGCCGAATACGGCAGGTTCTGCAGACCCAAAACTGGGCCAGTTTGAAAAAGGGTCTGCTAGGGAGGCACAGAGGGGTCGAGGGCTGCTCCCCGCCCCGCCCTTGGTTCCGCCCCAACGAACGGCCTGGCCAGTGAGATGCTCCTTGGACTGGATCACATTTCGTCTTGAACTTGTGGCCCAGCCCTCCGCCTCAACAATGCCATCCAACAAGGGGAGGGGCGCCGAGCGGCACCGGCCCGGCCCGGGCCTAGCCTTCTTTTGTGTGTGTGCTCCTGACGTCATAGACGATCTGTCAGGGAGGAGGATGGGAGAGCGTTAGGTCTTACTCTGTTCGCCCAATTCCTGCTCCTCTGGTTTGAAGGAATCATCACAGGGTAGGAGCAACACAGAGAAGCAGTCACAGGGACCGTCTGACCCAGAGAGGCACGTGAGAGCCAAAGGGTCCCACGTCCAGACACTGGAGACAGTCATGAAGGCAGGCTGTTTTGAGAAGCCATGGGAGATTTAAAATATGAATACTGCGCCTTCTTAATCATCCGAACACATTCGCCAGTGTTACTGAAGCAAGCTCCACTCTGGGCCCCGCACCTGACTTTGACAGAGTGTAGAAGGAAGGGCTCATTAGTCCTCCCCAGTCATACATCACGCGTGTCCAATTTTCTAGCCACTGACAAATGATCTTCATAAAATATGACTAAATCGTCCAGGAAGCAAAATTTCTCAAGGTCTGGCCAAAAACACATCAGGAAAGCACCCCACCCCCATCCCTCCAGCTGGGTGCACTTCCCGGCGGGCACCCTTCCGCTGGAACACCATTCCTCCATGCGGAGCGGTGGGGCCAGGAGGGCAAGGCGACCTTGGACCCTACAGCCCCGTGGATGTGTGGGCGCCAGTGCAGAGCTAAAGGCCCAAGGTGCTGGGCAGGCCACACAGGGAAGACCAGGGAGGGTTTTCAGAGGCCTGGGTTGTTCAGACCCCGGCACGCTCAACATTTCCCCCGTAGGGCCAGTTACGTCCTCCCGCCAATGTCTCCTGGGTGAATGAGCAAAGACGTGAATGAGGGGGCGGCCAGACAGGCAAGTACACACATGTTCTAATTCTCCATACGCAGCTTCCCGGGCAAAGTCCTCCTTACAACCGCAAGATCTTCTGACTGTGCATTTCTTGTGTCTGCTGGGGACGGACACCCTCCCCGTTGCTTCTCGCTCTCTCCTTCAATACGCTGTCCTCCCTCTGCTCCTATGACCTCCCTTCCAAAATCCCTGCTCCGCTTCGCACTTCTTCTACTGTCTGGGATCACACGCGTGTGTGTGGAAAGAAAGAAGGAATGGGGGGAGAGGAGAGAGAAGAAGATAAGAGAATAAGATCAAAATTAGTCCCTGAGCACTGGCAAGGGGCTGACGCAGGACTAAGCCGCCTATTCTCATGGGGAGCCTCCGCAGCGGCCCCGAAAACCGCACGGACATGCCAGACCCCGTGTTCTGGTAGAAGCAAGCACAGGAGAAGAGGTAAGAACATAGGGAGCCACAGCAAGACGACACAAGCTCCAGGAAGGACAGCTCTGAGGCCGCGGGGCACTAGAGAGACCCTTGGTGGGTCCACGGAGGGTAGGGTGCGAGGCGGGAGGGTCACGAGAGCCGAGTCACGGTGGTGTGTGGTGAAGGCTCAGCAGGCATCTGGCCAAACAGTGAGCGGAGGCGGGAGGAAGAGCCTATTCCAGAAGCAGCAGGTGATCGCCAGCGAAGAAATACAGGCCCTGGCTTGTCTTCTCAGGATCTGGAGGTAACTGCTGGGTGTAGGGAGCGAAGAGGCTGTCAGGGGACACTGGGACCACTCTAGGGAAGGTGACACGGATACTGCCACCCACCTGGAGCAACCCCTGGAAGTCTTGTCTAAATTAAACCCCCTGAAGTCTGGACTCACCCATGCACTGGAATAGGCGGGAGTGTCTCAAGCTTCCCAATTCCAAACCCAACCCCAAGCCTGGTCCTCCCACGGGGGCCCCAATCTCAAAAAATGACAATTCCACACATCCTGGGGCTCAGACCAAAAGCTGACTCTTGCCTTCCCTCACAGCCCACATCCAGTCTGTCAGCAAGCCTTGGCAAGCCCACGTCCTCTTCAATGTGTCCACGGCCAGACCCTGCTGACGTCACCATCACGTCTTGCCGAGACTCTTGCACTAGCATCCTAACCAAATCCCCTTCTCACAGAGTACGAGAGGATCCTAGGATAAACATCGGTCAGATTATACGCATCTTCCCTCAACCCCCAGCAGCTGCCCAATTCACTTTGGTTAAAGCCAGTTTCTCTAAATAATGGCCCCAAAAGGGATGACTGGATCAGGTTCCACCCAGGCTCCTGACCTCCCTCATTCCACAGTGACCTCCCTGATGCTCTTCTACAGGCTAGGCCTCACTGGCCTCAGGACCTTTGCACTCGTTCTCTATTCACAGAATGCTCTTCTCTCAGTTGCTTGCTGGTTCACTCTCTTGCTTCATTTAGTTATTCGGGCAGATAGCAACTTCTCAGTATGACCTCACTGGCCACCGCTTTTATACCTTTAAGCTATACTCCCTCCACCCTCAAAAATATCCTCTACATTTTCCCCCCTTGGAATTCGCCATCAGATAACACAACACCATTTGATGATTTATTATTTTTTTAATTCCTACTCATCAGAATGCAAGCCCAATGAAGGCAAGGGTTTTAATTGTTCAACGCTATACACAAAGTGGTCAACACAGCGTTAGGAGCCTGGCACAGATTTGGAACTCAATAGCTACTTATAAAGTTTTATTTTTCAGCTTTATTCCCGACATGCGTTGATATCACTGTAATTCACAGAAAGCCAGGTTAATGGAGAAGATTATCTCTCATTCTCTTCAGAGTCACATGAGCCCCTCGCTTAAGGGATGTGAACTTCCACTTTATATCAGTGAAGTCACATTTTTCACTCTGCAGAATACGTGCTTCTGTTTTGCCATCCCTGTACACGTCGCAAATCTTTCAACACGATCAGCACATTACAAAGAGTGCTATGTGACTGTTCGCAGACCGAGTCTACAGGCCGTTTGCAGTTGCCATCTTCACGACCGGCCTCCATGACTTACTTCCGGACCGCAGGAATTCGACGGGGCACGGATGGGTCTGACGGCGTGCTCTATTTACACAAGTGTTGAAAAGTGGACATTTACAAGTGCACATGGCATGACAGTCCCTCTGAGGGAAGGCAAGAGAACTCGGAATCACTGCTGAAGGAAGCAGGGACAGTGGTTCCCATGACAGGCATGTCCCTCACCTTCTTGAGCTGGACCACGAAATACAGCGGAGCTATGGACAGCCACTGTCCCTCTAGCTGTCACAAAGAGGGAAGACAACTCACACTGTGGCAAGCTGAGCCATCCCCCTCTGGAGCTGAGGCCCTAGCAAGGGGCAGGAGGAGGGCCCAAGGACTCTGTCTCCAGGACACAGCACACTCGCCAGGCTGCTCACGCGTCCACCATGGTCCAGCGCCCCCATTACCTACCTCAACTTCAGGTCCACTTAGGTCAACCTCCAGAAAAGTTGTGGTGATTTCTTAGGCATGACCACCAATTCTCTGATATGCTTCCTTCGAGAGGGGGAACCTTGTGGGTGGGCAGGATTCTGTGACTTGCCTTTAATGGATAAAGAGAAGAGACCAAGTGCACCTTTGGAAACACGATCATTTCCCTCGCAGCACAAAGCGCAACACTTCCGACCTGCTTGGTCTCCCCCCTGGTTCTTCTTATTCTGGGAGAAGCCAGATACCCCATGAAAAGAAAGGACCCATGTGGCCCCAAGTGAGGCCTCCCGCCAATAGCCACGAGGATGAGCCCAAAAGGGGACCCTGCTGCCCCAGTCGGGCCTTCAGATGCTGCTGCCCGGCCAACACCGCGGCTCTACACTCCTGACAGAGCTGGGCCAGCGCCCCCACGTCAAACCACTTCCAAATTCCTATTCCCCAGCGCTGTGAGATAAGAATGTTCGGTTTCTGAAACCACTAAGTTTTAGACGTAATCTGGTACTCACCAACAGACACCCAATTCAAACCTCAAATAGGATTACTGGTGCATTTTAAAAGCATAACGATTCTGTTAACAACCACCCAGGCTACAGAGGAATTTGACTGACACATTAACCCACGTTCAGAGGACGTGCCCCGTGTCCGAAGCATCGTGCCGGGCACCCTGGAGCTTCTAAGCTGAATGAGACGTGGCTGTGCCTGCCGCGTGCTGGCAGTGCGGTAAGAAAGCAGGGTTGTGCCCGCACGCAGGGATTCTGAGGAAGGGACTGTAGTTCTTGACGCTGTACTAGTTCTTGTCACCTAAGCCCCTTCTCTCAGGTGGGGCTGTGCAGGTGGGAGAGGGGACTGGCAGGAGACCAAGCAGCTGGCAGCAGTGGGCCAGGACTGGATGGACCCAGCTGGACCCAGGCTAAGGTGAAGTGGGCACGTGTGGGTCAGCAGACCCAGCGTCAACCCAGGGAAGGGAGGAGAGGGCGGCATCACCAGGAAAACTGACAAGACCCTAAGGAGCCAGCAGGGGAAGGCCGGGTGTTACCTTCAGGGAGCCGTTCGATACGGAGGCCTGAGGTGTCGGTAGAACATAAACTCTGGGCCCATCCCATTACCTCAACCCAGGGAGGGCAGCTTCCTGTGAAAGCATAAGGTAGCCATCACTCTCTGCCCTCAGACTGGACCTCTTTTCCATGTCACTCTTGCTACATAACCACGACACCGATTCCTGTGTTTTTTTTTTTTTTAAGATTTTATTTATTTATTTGACAGACAGAGATTACAAGTAGGCAGAGAGGCAGGCAGAGAGAGAGGGGAAAGCAGGCTCCCCGCCGAGGAGAGAGCCCGATGCGGGGCTCGATCCCAGGACCCTGGGATCATGACCTGAGCCGAAGGCAGAGGCTTTAACCCACTGAGCCACCCAGGCGCCCCTCCTGTGTGTTTTTTTAAACCAAAGCATGTTGTAGTGGGTTCTTGGTGGTCGTGTTATAAGTGATGCTGGAGTCAGAGGCCCTCAGAGACCGCCGATAGAGTACAGTCACTGTATTAATTTTTCCTGATATTCTTTATTCATTATTTATAATATTTAGACTTTATATCTACTTTTAGATTTTATTTTCCCACTACTTCCACTTGGGGTTGTAATACAGAAATCTTCTTATGTAATAAAAAGTTCTTCCAAAATATGATTTTAATGATGACCTAGTATTTCAGTATATGGACATAGCACCGTACCACAAGCTACCATATTTTACTTCATAATCCAACAAGCCAAAGAGGGTTGCCACGTAGCGGCTCACCCACATTAATAATCTCATTCTCCCAGCTTGTTTAATTGATACACAATTGTTCTTACAGAATTGCCCATGTTAGTATTCCATTCTTCTCATTTTCTGGAACTGAAATTAGTGGGCTGGAGAACTGGAGAACTTTATCAACTCACTCCTGCCTCAGAGGAATGCTCTTTATCCCTAAAAGAGGATATGAAATTATTTCCCACTTTTCACTAAAATACACACACGGAATTGATTTTGTGGTGTGTGAACGTTTGTGCATATAAAACAGCATCGTGAAGCCTGACCCGAATCCCATGCTCTTTCCACACCTCCCTGCCTTCTCGTCTCGGTAAGATGCGTCATCAAAGTCACTCAAGAGGTTTACCCATCACCTGTGACGTCTGTCCAACCACGGCCACAACCACTGAACACAGCTACAAGCAACCTTCCCATCAGCCCCCTCCTCACTGACTCCCTGGGTCTCATCCATGTGCGCTCATGGGGGATCGGGGTGAATTCTGGATGGACACCCCCAATGTCACTTGGAGATCCGCTCCGACAGCTCGTCTCCCAGCCCTCCAGCCCCCTCCGCTGCTGAACACAGGCCCGTCGCGGCAGCCAGCCCTTCAGACGGCCCCACACGTGTGCCGAGAAAAATGGCGTCGCCGGAGAGCACCTCTTCAGAGGGGTCTTGGGGACATGCGAAGGCCACACACTGGGAAAGTCGGGAAACCAGAAAAGCCTTTGAGAAGAAGTCTTATTTCCCTTCAAAGCAGTATCTCTTAGGGAGTTGGGGGCTTCTTGGGAGAGCAGGTGAACACACGGGTGAAGGCTCCCTTTCTGCTGCTTTTCTCCTCTGTTACTTAATTAGGATTGATTCTGAGACTGAGTTGGGGGAAATTACTGCTTAAGGACAAAGAGGTTGTTCTATCATTTGGGTCTACACAGGTACCGGTGTTTCCAAGTGGAGAAAACCCCAAATCAAAGGGCTGGTGAGTCCCCTCACTCCGGACATGTTCCTTCCGTCTACACTTGGCCGCCCTTCCTACCAAGCTGTCACTGGAAAGCCTTCCTAGTGGGTGACACATCCTTGCATTCCTGCCACACGCTCAGGATCTGAGGCCCGTCCATACTGCCGAGATGCTTGCAGGCGTGCAGCCGGGGTCCAGGCAGCCCCCCACTATTCCTAATCCTGGTCTGGGGTGTGGGATCTAAGCCCCGGGCCTTGGTTTCCTCGCTCGTGGACTTGTAGAGACTGAGCACTGCGGGGTTTAGTGCCATGCCTGGTGCAAGAAAGGCCAATCCTCTCGCTCATGCAGAGTGAGACTGTCTAGGAGACCAGTCCCAGCGGGGAGGTCACGGGCACCAGCTCACGCTCACCAGCACTGAGCCTCCCACAGAACAGATTCGGATGGGAGCTGGCCCTGAAGTCCGGGAAGACACAGACAGGGCAGGAGTGAAGGCGGAAAAGGATGGTGAGAACAAGTGAGTGAGCCCTTTTTCAGGGAGAAGGGGCCCCCCACAGAAGTGGGGGGGCCGCATGAGCATGTGTCGGGGGCGTCCTGCCACCAATGTACTCACAACAAGGAGGCCGCCAGCAAGAAGGCCCCAGGCTCCCTGGCCTGCACCACGCTCACAGGACACCTCCCCACCCGGGGCATGATGGATGTGTGTGTCACACGCAGACACACGTCCCTTGGTCTCTTGGTAGGCTGCTTGGGAACACTACCGACCCCAGAAGATGACCTTGAGGCGAGACCCTGGAACAGCCTCTTCCCGGTGAAGGAAAGACAGAATTCTGTACCTTCCTCAGCTCCGCCAACTCCTCTCTGCCTTCCCCCTCCTCCATGTCCCCGTGATCATTATAAAAATCCCTCATGACATAGAGCCCGAACCCTCCCTTCCAGACAACTGAGCAAAAAACACAGCTTTTCTAAGAACCGGACTGGGCCTCACCAACTGCCCATTAAGGCAGACCAGGAGGGCTCCCACGGGAGCAGGACACTCCAGGGGAGCAGACATGTCTCCCAGCACAGCTAACCGCCCTGCTGCACCCCTTACATCAGCCTTCGTGGATTTGCAACCCAGAGCACCCCAGGATAACAGACCCAGAGAATGAGCTGGCATCTGGTGTGATGCAAATGGCCTGGTCCTCAAGCAGGAATCCTCAGAGGGGATTTTAAACACACGCACTTCCACACACAAAGGATATTACAAATACACACATATATTCTTTGCAACCATTCTGTTTCTTCCATATTCTCACCCCTGTGATCTCCCTCTCCACACTTAGAAACTGCCTGGGAAAAACTTACTCTTTTCTGCCAACAGGGGTAAAAAGTGACAGCCTTCAGCAACAGAAGGGATGCTTTCCTCTGGATCAGGGGAGCACCTGAGCCAGGAGCTGGCAGCGGGGTGGGAGTGTGTGTCCCGCACTCCTCAGCCGTGTCAACTCTGGAAAGCGACCTGGGCTATGATTTCTTCCTCACTAAAATAAGGAGACAAAACTTTAGTCTGTGCCTCAGTTTCTCTATCTGTCTCACTTGTACATTTACTGACTTTGAAAGAGAGCCTTACAGGGCACAGACGAAAGGAATCAGTAGGGAAAAGGAAGTAGAGTGGCTGGCAGTGATGTGCCAGAGGCCCATCAGAGGGTGTGTGTGTGTGTGTGTGCACACTCGTGTGTGCATGTGTACACGTGCAAATGCATGTGTGTGCATGTGTGTGCATGTGTGTGTACATGTGCATACATGCTCACGCATACGTGTGTGCGCGGTGCATGCATATATGCACAGTGTGTACATGTGTGCACACGTGCAAGTGTGTGTGCACATGTGTGCATGCATGCGTGTGTGTGTGTGTGGAGCGTGTGACCCAAAAGCGAGAGTGGTACTTGCCACAACATTACATTTACTAAAACTGGTAAGACATGGAGAACGTGAGCATAGCTCATTAACACTTGCACTAGGCTAACATGCAAAATCATACATGCTCCGTAGTTTTCTGGAATGCCAATGATAGACGGAAAGGGAAACAAAGTCAGAAAATGCCTGTAGTATTTACCCCAAAGACACAGACGTAGTGAAAAGAAGGGCCATATGCAGCCCAGTGTTCATAGCAGCAATGGCCGCAGTCGCCAAACTGGAGAAAGAGACAAGATGCCCTTCAACAGACAAATGGATAAAGAAGATGTGGTCCGTATACACTATGGAGTATGATGTCTCCATCAGAAAGGATGAACACCCAACTTTTGTAGCAACATGGACGGGACTGGAGGAGATTACGCTGAGTGAAATAAGTCAAGCAGAGAGAGTCAATTATCATATGGTTTCACTTATTTGTGGAGCTTAAGGAATAACACGGAGGACATGGGGAGATGGAGCGGATAAGGGAGTTGGGGGGAATCGGAGTGGGGAGACGAACCATGAGAGACTGTGGACTCTGAGAAACAAACTGAGGGTTTTGGAGGGGAGGGGAGTGGAGGATTGGGTGAGCCTGGTGGTGGGTATCAAGGAGGGCACAGATTGCATGGAGCACTGGGTGTGGTGCGTAAACAATGAATCTTGGAACGCTGAAAAAAGAAAATTAAATAAAAGAAAAAAGAAAAAGAGAAGCAAAAATAAATAAATAAATAAATAAAAAGACTGTGGCAACCACTATGCTATTCAACTCGGGCCAGAATCATCAACAGATGCTAAAACTACAGGTGAACTTTAAATGAAGCAAAAGGTGTGAATATCGTCTCCAAACATTTCTACACAAATGGAAATTTCTTAATTTTAAAGAACAAATAGCACCCTCAGGGCAGAAAACCTCACAGGCGTGACCTTGAATGGTCCACTGAACTGTCCCCCCACCCAGGACAAACCAGCATCATGTCCTCCTGATACGACGTGTGGAGAGGACACAATATTACTTCCACGGGATTCTGGCCAAACTTCTAATTGTGAGGAGACATCAGACAAATCACACTGACGGACGCGGTACAGAGAAACCAGTCGGTACTCCTCAAAGCTGCAAAGGTCATCAAAGATGCAGAAAGACAGAGGAGATGCTCCAGGAGGGGAGACGACAGAGACCACGTAACAATTAAGTATGGCATTAACCGGGGACTGGACCCCGGGGTGGGGGACACCGCCTGCCCGTGAAAGGCACAGCAGAGACAGCTGAGATCAGGACGTCAAGTCTGCGCCCCGTGACAATATCCCGACCGGGGAACGGGACTGTGCCTTCCTCACGACGTGGCCTTCGTACCGGAAAATCCACACTGATGTCCTTACGGTCAAAGCGCGTGCTTTCTACACCTAAGCCTCACGTCCCTCAGGAAAAAGGTTTCGGCTGGGCATGCACACGGGCAAGAATGATAAAGTCAATAAAGCCGAGAGTAGACAATTGGTAACTTAGGTAAAGGGTGTCCTCAGAAAACTCTCTGCAGCACTTTCACAATTGTTCTACAAACTTGAAATGCTCTCACAATAAAAAGATACCACACGAAGGGGGGTGTGTGTGAGGTGTCTGTACGTGTGGGGGTACCTTCCCCGCAAGCACAGCTCCCATCCTTTATATTGTGTCACGGAGAAAGAAGCCTAGTGTCCTGACAGTCACCGAGAACCAGCAGGGGTGAGTCCCTCCATCCCTGAGCCACGGCGCCTCCGTGTCCTGGCTGGAACTTGACCTGAGGTTTCTGTAAAATCCTGCCTTTTCTGAACGCTGCTTCGGACCACTCCTAAAACTGCAGCAAGGAGGGGCAGACGTCGACATCCCCTCTTGCTGATTCACCTGCTGCATGGGGGTGACCGCCCTGGAGCGGAGCCGGGACACTGACCTGTCTCCGGAGGCCACGCGGTAAGGAAGGAGAATGGCGGTGAGGGATGTGGTCGGGGCACTCCGGTGACATGCTACCTTTCTCTCAGGGCACCCCCCCTGCCTTCTGCAGGTCCCCGTCCTCTGGGTGGGGCCACCCCCAGAGGTACACTTCACGGTCCTTCTAAAACGCCAGTCATGATGCCGGGAGGGGCTTCCGGACTGTCTCCGATAGACCCCGTCCCCCCAGTGGGCTCCCTGCCGCCTACAGTCAGGGAGCAGCCTCTCTTCCTGCAGGAGGACAGACGGAAACGCTTCCTCCAGCAGAGCGACAGCCAGTGCGTTTAGCTAAACCCTTGGGCATCAGTTATAAGACGACGCCCCAAAGCAAGCATCAGCCTGGAGTCAAATGGGTACGGCTGACGGAGGCTTACTCACGCGGCCACAAGGCATTTCTGGAGGATCCCAGCAGGGCAGCGAGGGGATCCCCGCCCCGTTCTCGCTGATCACGGGCTCTGGTCTGCTTATACTCCGCCCCCACCAGCTGGCTCAGCTCCCCGGGACCCCAGGGACTTGATAAACACTATCAAATTGCACAGCCTCGAGCAGACACCCGTCCCCCAACAACAAGGGTGCTGGCAGGGAAAACCGGGGCAGCGGGGGGCTACCTGGCGGCTCGCCACCCAGGGGGCTCTCTCCAGTGGCCACCAGCCACAGAGCACCTACATTCCCCACGTTCAAGACCCCAGGCCTAGAAGAATCTGAGGAAGGAACCACTTTAAAAGGTTTCTTGACTCATCATGGGCATAGAAGGGAGGAAAAGGAGGAAATGGAGGAAGCGGCCTTTCTTGGAAGATCTATAACAAAACTCTCCGGCCTCCTTATAGTCCCTGTAATAAAAAGCGTGGCCTTGAACGTTCCCAGGAGTGTTGTGGTTCCTCCAAGCTGGAGAGGACCTGGCGGCTCTCCACATCTGGGTCACGGCATTGGGTGAGGAGGCGGGACCCCGTAGGGCATCTGCTACCAGATCTTAACATGCCACTCTCAGTAATAGATCATCCAAGCAGAAAATCAATAAGGAAACAAGAGCATTGAATGACACATTCAATGGACCTCATAGATATACACAGAACATTCCACCCCGAAACAACAAATACTCATTCTTCTCAAGTGCACATGGAACCTTCTCAAGAACAGACCACATAATGGGTCACAAATCAGGCTCAACCGACACCAAAAGACTGAGATTATTCCCTGCATGTTCTCAGACCACAATACTTTGAAACTGGAGCTCAACCCCAAGGAAAAGTTCGGAAGGAACTCAAACACCTGGAAGCTAAAGACCACCTTGCTTAAGAATGCTTGGATCAACCAGGAGATCAAAGAAGAACTCAAACAATACATGGAAACCAATGAGAATGAAGACACTTTGGTCCAAAACCTATGGGATACAGCAAAGGCTGTCCTAAGGGGGAAATACATAGCCATCCAAGCCTTCCTCAAAAAAATTGAAAAATCCAGAATACCCCAGCTGTCTCTACAGCTTAAAGAACTGGAGAATCAACAACAAATTGTCAGCCCCACACACAAGAAGGGAAATAATCAAGATTAGAGTAGAGATCAATGAGATAGAAACTAGAGATACAGTAGAATGTATCAATGAAACTAGAAGCTGGTTTTTTGAAAGAATCAGTAAGATCGATAAACCATTGGCCAAACTAATCCAAAAGAAAAGAGAGAGGACCCAAATTAATAAAATTATGAATGAAAAGGGAGAGATCACAACTAACACCAAGGAAATAGAAACAATCCTCAGAAGTTATTATCAACAGTTACATGCCCATAAGTTAAGCAACCTGGATGAAACGGATGCATACCAGGGATGACTCAAGTCTACTCTGTCACTAATTTCTCTAGAAAATAAATCCAAGAGGACCAAGGGTCATCCCTGCAGGAGCTTGGCTCTCATTTCCGTGTTTTTCAATGTGACTTCCTGCAGGCAGTGGCACTGGTATGGGTGCGGGACCCCAGGGACACTCTGCTCGTGACGGGGTGGCGTCTGCCCCGTGTGGTGGGCCCACTCTGGGACACTTCATGTGTGTTCACGCAGAACTGTGCGATGAAACAATCATTGTTCTCCTGGAGAATCTTGAGGGGCTGAGTGAGTTGAGCAGGTAGCTGGAAAGCGACAGGCCCGGATTGGGGCCCGACTGGCCTGGTTCTGACATTCCCATTCTGTGTGTGACAGGTCACCACCGCCACCACGCGCAGGCGTCCTTCCCCGGTGTCTCCCGTAATTATGCGTTGGTCTCTATGGGAGCATCTTATGAAAGAAAATCACGGTTCCTGGAGAAGGCACGTTCCACTTTTTTTTTTTTTAAGATTTTATTTATTTATTTGACAGAGAGAAATCACAAGTAGGCAGAGAGGCAGACAGAGAGAGAGGGGGAAGCAGGCTGCCTGCCGGGCAGAGAGCCTGATGCGGGGCTCGATCCCAGGACCTTGAGATCATGACCTGAGCTGAAGGCAGAGGCTTAACCCACTGAGCCACCCAGGCGCCCCAGACTTTAACGTTCTTGAGACCCTCTTGAGAAGCCTGATCTCTGTCCCATGGCACAGGCCCTGGATTGTCCAGAATAAACAGCTTTAGTTTCTTCAGCCACTGCTCACTCAACAAGGGCTAAAGACCCTGCGCCACCCGGGGCCATTCCCCGGAGCAGGGCTGCCCAGTAGATCTTCCTGAGAAGAAGGAGGTGCTGGGACGTCTGATTCTCTAGCCACTGGGTACGGAAATGTGGCCGGTGTCAGAGGAACGGAGTTTTAAATTATCTAATTTTAATTACTTAAACTGTAAATGTCCACATAAGTTGGCGGCCGTCATAGGAGACGGCACAGCCTAGAGATCCCCCAGGAAAGTGCAAATTCCTCTGCAACGTGTGTCTCCCAGACCCGAGCCCAGCGCTCCCATTCAGTCGGCAGTGGCTGCATTTCTAGCGGTTCAGACTCAGCACCGCGGTGGCTCCCCAGTGTCCCCGTCGCCCAGGTGACCCGTCCTGCACTGAGTCTGTGAAAACCGCCAAGACTTGCCTGCAATAAAGTCACCTCCCTCCCATTCGTCCTCGACTTCAGACAGCAACCTCGGGGCTCCCAAGGGTTTAGAGGAAGAAGGAGGTGTGCAGACGGGGGCCTGCCCAAATCCGGCTGGCCTCGCTTTCTTGCCACCACAGCGAGCGGCAAGCGGCTTCCGCACACGACACTGCTTTGAAACCCACAACCCGGAAGGGACGGAGTCGGCCAAGCAGCAGCTACGAGAACCGTCTCAGAAGAGGAGGCGCGCGACACGGCGGGGAAGGGGTCTCAGCCACGGCTGGGCCGCTGTTGGATGGGTCCCCCGGCCGGGCACCACGCAGCCTCAAGCGGGAGGGGGTGTTGGTAGGTGGGAGCACAGGCCTCGCGACAGCAGTCACTAGAGACGGCTAAGTGCACGGCCGGTACCTCCTTGGGTGATGTCCCAGCACGAGCTCGGTGCCAGGAAAGGCTTCCCCACTGTCCCAGAGCTGCAGTCACAAGGCTGGCCCAGAGCGCGAGTCCAACAAAGGACCCGGACTCTGCCTTCCTCCCCAGCACACCCGGAGACACTGGAAGCCCAGGTCCCGCCGTCCCAGCGGGTCTGCGCACTCCACGAACACCCACAGAATGTTCCAGCCGTGCAACATGGCGACTCCACGTTACGTGAACATCTCAACCACAGGGATGATTTCCAGCTCTGCGGCAAGACCCAATTTCCCCAGCCTCACAGGGAAGGGAACTGGGGTCCAAGAAAGCACATTATGGACTCGGCAGCCCCGTGTTAATGAAGATGTGCTTCCTGGACTCCCAAGAACACGGCACAGGCTCCAAGGTCCACGGAGACCCACAGTGCATTAGGCTGCACCTCGGCCGCGGCCCCGTGGCCCCTTAAGTCTTTGATGGAGGAACACATTCACGGCGGTCTTGGTGGGTGGTGACTAGCCGACAGGATGCACCCAGCCCAGGGGAGGAAGGCGGGAGGGTTGCACAGAGCCTGGCTCGCCATTGATGGAAAGATGCCTTGGGCTGGCAGGGCTCGTGGGACAAGGTGAGGTGTATGTGTCCTTCCTCTTCCATGTCAAACTCCCAAAGCTAAATCCCTTGAGCTGCTCCCACAGCCATCCCCATAACTGTCCCCATAGCTGTCCCCATAGCCATCCCTATAGCCACCCACCACTAAAGCTTAGCAACCCTGAAGCCGAGCAAAGCTCAGAATTCTGAGCTGTGGTTTGGGCCATTAGAAAACCAAGAGGATGAGACGCCAAGTTGGGTGGGGAGGCGAGGGCCTCTAGGAGCCAAAGCCTGGGGAGGCCTGGGGAGGGGGCAGGGGAGGTGCCTCTCCTTTGAGAGCCTCACCCAGGCTACTCTGCATTTCCTGGCACCTGAAGGGAGATGGGCAGAGGGAGGAATCTGTGTGTACTTCATCAGAGCTTGTCCGCCTGAGAGGCCAGCCTATTTCTTGTCCAGGGAGGGCCTCCATGGCCCCAACCTGCAAGGCGGGCAGCAAAACCAGATGAGCACAGAGGCCAAGTACACCCGGGAGACACACAAAATCCAGCCGACCCCTAGCTGCTCAGACCAGTCAGCTACAGGGAAATAGGTGCACAGCAAATTCCAAAACTAACTGAGTTCTTTATCTCAGCGCTTTTCTTCCCAAGGTTGGTGGACGTCAGATCTCGTTAAGGAGGATCTGGGGCGGGAGTGGCAGGACGGGGCACAAGCTTGACTGGACCAGCCCTCAGCACTCCGGTGGTGTGTGTGTCAGATGACAGTCAAGGGCGGGGATGGCGGGCGCTTCCCCGACTTCTCCTCTCCCAGCAGAACATCGCCGGGTGGGATTCTAGCTGCGACCCAGAGGGCAGCAGCTGGAGTCACGGGATCGTCCCCCCACCCCTCCCTGAAAGGGCTGCACTGACCCAAGAGTCTGGTCCTTTCCCCGACACTCCGAGTCTGTAGTACTCAACCCTGGAGCCGCTTCCCAAACCTGTTGGGATTCCGCTCCCCTCCGTACATGGAGTAGTGTGAGCGTCAAAACCAGGCCGGCAGGGAAACCACAGTGAAGGAGGCAGAGAGGAGGCAGAGGAACCTCCCGCCGTGTTCCGCAAGCCAAGCGGGGTTGACGGTGCCCGTCATGAGGCTCGGCCGCTGTTTCATTCTCATTCACTCGTTCAGCAACGGCTGAGGCCCAACGGCTACATGGCTCTCCAGGGGACCCGGTCCCAGCTCTGATGAGCACCATCGCCCTGGGACAATTAAACACATGCTTTTCGGTGCTGCCCAGAGTTCAGGTTTGTGCTCCGTGGACAGGAGCCCCAAGGGCTGGAGTTGCCCGAGCGGACCGCAGAGTCCAGGGCGGCCTCCAGGGGGTTGCAGGGAAAGGTCAGGCCTCAAGCTGATTTCTAATACGGAGCAATGGGGAGACCTGTCCAGGGAAAGGGGGACCCCAGGAGGCCTTCCATAAGGCCCTTCAAAGTAAACATCGATTTTCCACTACACACACCAGATGACTACAGGATACACAACCTGCAACCTCGTTCGCCAGCATCAAGAGCCGTCGCTCTCTACCACGAGCTGGAACTACAGGAAGACGTGTTCCCTCCTGTAACTAGCACTTGGCACTGACAAGCCCTTTCTGAATGCGGTGCGTCTCCAAACGGCGTATGGAGCAGATCTGCTTCTCTTCAGAGCTCTAGATCCAACCCTTTGTCCCTGACACACTCTGATTTTCACTCCTGCCTAACTGAATCCCCTGCCAATCAGGCCCAAGGCTCAGCTTTTCTAGAAGACCTCGATGGCCAGCCCATCCCAAGCCACAGGGACCACGGTGCCCTCCAGCCTCTCCTGGCGTCCGTGGCAGGGACACCGTGGTTGCAGGGGAGGGGAGCCAGGGATAAGGGGACCACACGTCCCCATTTTGCTAGGACCAGACTTGCTTATGCCAGTTGTCCTGGCACAGTGATGACTAGTGCATTGACCAGACAGGACAGGTATTTACTTGGTTTTCCTGGGCCGATGGGGTCCCTCCCCCCAGGCGCCAGTCTGGGGTTGCTGCAAAGGCTCCCACCTTCCCGGATTCTCGTGCACTGGCCGCAGGACTTTGGGAAAGAGAGGCAGTCACAAGGACTTTCAGGGGCTCCCAGGCTCCCTGTGTCCTCACCACGAGGGCCTCCCTGGATGCGAGTCCCCGCTCCGCGCAGCTCCCCGCCCCGGCACGCGGTCTGTGTGCACGCGTCAGCTTCTGTGTGCCGTCAGCCGCACAGCGGGCGGGCAGGAGGTCACAGTGAAGCTGTTTCCTTGTCTTGGGGTCGCCCCCACTCTCCGCGTCCGTGCTCCACACAACATTCTCTGGCTTCCGACGGCAGGTCCTTCCCTGTCCCATCCATCTGCCGTGGCAACCCCCTGGAGGCCATCCCTGTCTTTCCCCGTGGCTTCTCTGCACCTTGCTCCCCACCTGGCAATTGGCGCCTGTTTAAAACTCTCCTGGAACCATCCTAATCTGGGTGCCCCCTGCCCTTCCCGGGGTCCCCGACTGACAAACTGCATCACGGACTATTCTCGTCAACCAGAAGCCCCTCTAAGTCTTATTTTGGCCACATCACTGTTAAGTCCCCAGGGACAAAGCCTCAGGGAGTGACGGACGTGTGGCCATGTGTAAGCAAAAAGACTAGACCAGGACGGGGTTGGAGGGACAGTGGGGGGGCGTGGTGGCAACACCCAAGGAAGCACCAGGGCGGCTGGAGCCCGTTCACAGCGTCAGGGGACACCTGACCCCATCGCCAGAGAGGCCACTCCTGTCACAGATCTTTGTCTCGGACTCCAGACCCTGACGCCACCAACCACGTTCCTACAGTCACACCCCACCTGCTAGTCTCTGCCCATTGTCTCAGCTCGTCCCTGACCCCACGTCACCCAGGCTAGCCTGTGCCTTGCCCTGGCCCCCTGCTGAACGACCGTCCCACTGTCTCCATCATATGTCTGACAGAACCTTCAGGCCCCACCCAGCCCTCACTCTGACCTTCTTCTCTAAGCCACGCTCCCTTCCCTTCAGCAACCTGCCCCGTCTCCATGGCTGAGTAGTCCTTCTCCACGAGCCCCTATGCATGCTTCTTTTTAGCCACTGGACAGCAATTGCCTGACAGCCAGGCCACGGGACGCACACCCTTTCAAAGGGACCATGAACAGAAAACAGACGCTCGACGAAAATCGGTGGTTGGGCATTTAAGGAGAGCCACCCCCAAACTGGCCTCTGTGACCAGCTGCCCAGGCCCGTGTGGGTGTGTGGTGGTGGCAGGACACATGTCCAGATGTCCAGACCCTGTTTTCGTTCCCTCTGGAATTCCCATCAGTGTTTTGAATTAGAAAGAAAGAAAGAAAGAAAGAAAGAAAGAAAGAAAGAAAGAAAGAAAGAAAGAAAGAAAGGAAGAAAGAAAGAAAGGAAGGAAGGAAGGAAGGGAAAGAAAGAAAGGAAGAAAACCTTTTATTCTTCCTGTAATAATTCTGGAGGAAAATAAAACAAGGTTTGTTTCATGAATCACTGGGGGTGAATTTCTTTCTCCCAAATTAAAGTCTAAGACCAGGTGGCTTTCTTTGATTCCAATCCACTTGCTTCATGGTCTCCGTGTGTCTTCCGGAAGCACGGTTGCTATGGAAACCACTCATTATTTTTCCGGAGTTGGCTGGCTATTTTAACAACAACAACAACAAAAATCCCCAAATCTTCCTAGCCTCCAGATAGCCTTAATTTATATCCTACACAGGTCTCTAATTTTTACAACCCCTTAGCTAATAAGCCCTGCATGGCGGTTTGAATGAGCCTGACCAACCCACCGCTTTGTCACCAAACGGCTTCGGGGAAGAATTTTGCAGCTTAACGTGTTTCCCCCATATTCCCTAACACCGACGAGAATTTTTAAATTTTCTGACATGGTAGAGTCTTGCTCCGTCTTGGGGGTATCGGATGCACGTCCGTTTAATGGAAGCCTAAAATGTGTCATGTGTGTGCACACGTGCGAGTGGTCACACGGGCACGCATGTTGAGCTTGGAGAGAGCCGCCGCATACAGCAAGGAGAAGGCGGTCGTTCTAGGATCCTTCTTCCCAGCCCATCTCATGGTCTCAGCGCGGTGCCAGAATTCCTGAAGGTTCCAAGAGAAGGACCCCACCCACCTTCGGCACACTTAACACCGCTTGGAAAGTAAATTCAGAGACGAGGTCTGCGGTAACATGGGGAACGCACTCGGGGTAAGGTACGGAGATAGTGAGGTTATGAAGGGGGGACGTGGACAGGGTCAGGGTTTTTATAAGAGAATATCAGGGACGAGATGTGTGGTCTACTTAGGGCCGTCTACGTGGGCAAACTACCGCCTTCACGACTCCGCTCGGGAGTTCCTTTTAAGAAAGATACACCACGTGGCCTTTCCTCTCAAAGCTGACAAATAAGAACAACACTTGGGGAAAACGAAATACCCAAGGAAGGCAGTGGCAGTTCAGAACAGTATTTTCCAGCCGTCATGGGAGTGGGGGCTCCACGGGCTGTGGAGGGAGAGCCCAGCGATGTGGATTGCCCTGCGCCGTGAGAGGTCAGCATGGCACCCCCAGCTTCCAGCAGGCGCCCGGACTAGAGCCCCAGCATTACGGGTCGGTGGCCTTCAGTAGGGACGGATAGTTCGCACAAGGCGACACCTGAGGGCCTGGGGACCGAACAAGCTGGTTGTGGGGACAGGAGCTGGGGTCCTCTTTCAAGACGTGCTGTCCGGTTTGCACATCGTGGCATATCCAACTTGAAACTGGGCCCTTTCAACAGGGGGGCCGGTCACCACGCCACCGGAGAGACAGTCCTCAGGGATCTTAAATCGCCTCAGCTACACGCTCACAACCTTAGCGCCAAACATTATTTTTAATAATTTTAATAATAAATAATAAATAAATAATAATAATAAATTTTATTTAATAATAAATAAAAAATAAATCATGAAAGGCAGAGGTCTCCATAAATTTTATTTAAAGGGCTGTTCAGAAAGATTTTATGGTGTTTCCTCTGTATTTAAAAATTATGATAAATCTACTGTAGAAAAATTAGATACCGAAATTATTTCCGGGTGGGGAAGGGGGAAAGTTGGCTGTTGTTTTCCGGACTTTCTCTGACAGGGGGCCCTTGGGTTTCATCACCCAATTTCTCTGTTTATTCTCCAGTCTGGGGGGGGTCCTCCCTGCTAAGCAGCAAGGCCCACGGTCTCTACCGCCCTCCCTGCCCCGAAGCTGGAGTGGGCACCTTGGCGGGGGGAGGGACCCCAGGGAGCCTGCCTCCCACACTCATCTGTGTCACAATCGCAGAGGACCCTGGGGTGACACCATACAGAAGAATGAGACCCGATTCACTGCTGACATTCTCATACCTGCTGCTTTCCCCGCCTGCCTGCCTGGGATCCGCGGCAGGACGCGTCCCAACAAGACACCATTACAGGTCCTGTGACATACAGCGAGCCCGTCCCCACTAACCTGAAGAAGGGAAGTGATGCACAAGGGCTGGTGGCAGCTGACAGGCCCTCATCAGCGTCTCAAGGACCAATGGTGCTTCAGAAAGGCCCCGGGATGGTCAAGAGCATCCCCCTTGGGTCACCTCCCGTCCCCTGAACGTGCGCCGTGCTGCGTGCCGGGCACGCCCCTCTTCCCACTGGCACCAACGGAGCTTGACGGGAACCGTATTTCCAAATTTACGAGATTTCTCTCAGAACTCATTTTCACTTTTTTAAAATTATGAAACAGAAAATTATATTTCACACACAATATAAAACACACGATTTACCGTGTTAACACTTGGTTGTATTTATAATAATATTTTCAGTTAAAACTTTACAAAACCACTGAAGCCAAATACCCCTCAAGACCTGAAACCATCCCCCCCCCCCCGAAGTAACCTGCAGCCTGGGACTCGCCCCCCCCCCCCCACCCCATAACCTGCAGCCTGGGACTCGAGTGCATCTTCTCATGCCGGGTTTTTACTCCGCACCTTCAGCATCGACAAACAGTAACGGTTCGTACGACTGAAGTCTGAGCTAGATGTTTCATTGTTTCATACCATTTGCGTAAGTCTATGGTAATGCAAGGGGATGCCTTGAGGTTCGTTAACGAAAACTCCCAGCTCATTCATTCCATGGCTGTCCAGTACGCCATTCTGTAAACCTGTCACCATGACGTAGCATTCGTTGATTTAAGCGTCAAGTTGCTCCGTTCCGTCATTACAGATAACACTTCCATGCATTATTTCTTCCTGGGGCGGGACGGTTCACTCTGGGGAACAGGTCTGCAAGGAGCTGGCCGTTGTACTCGGGCCACTTCGATGCCAGGAGCTACCTGCAAATTGCTTTCAAGAGCAACGGTATGAACTTCTCCTACTGCTAACAGTGTGTGTGACTCTCTCTTTGTCCGTGTTATCAAAGTTTTAGACGCTTCAAATTTTTTCACTCATTCAGTGTATACAGCTCAGTGGTCTTTAGCATATTCTCGGCCGTGCCCCCGTCACACAACCAATACTAGGACATTTCCATTACCCCAAAAAGAAACCCAGCGCCCTTTAGCGGACCCCGCCCCCCGCCATCCCTTCCGCTCTAGGCAACCATCAGTCCATTTTCTGTCCTTGGGTTGGCCTGATCTGCATATTTCATGTAAACGGGACCATACGCCATGTGGCCCCCTGTGACTGGCGTCTCTCAAAGGTCAGGTTGGCAAGACCCATACATACCGCAGCTGCCTTCGGTACTTCATTTGTCTTTCATTTTTAAATTCAATCGCAGCGTAATGAACGCCAGCATTACAGTAGTTCCAGGTCTACGATGCAGTGACTCGGCAATTCCTGGTATTACTCGGTGCTCATCGTGACAACTGAGCTCTCCATCCCCTACCCCTGCCCCACCCCCCCTTCCCCGGAGACACCAGCGTGTTCTCTAGAGGTAAGAGTCTGTTTCTGGGTTTGCCTCTCTCTCCCTCTCTCTTTTTTCTCCCTTTGCCCATTGGTTTTGTTTCTTAAGTAACACATGTGAGGCAGACCATACTGCATTTGTCTTCCTCTGCTGTATTTCACTTAGAATCGTACTCTCTAGCTCCATCCATGTTGCTGCAAATGTCAACATTTCATTCTTTCTATGGCTGACTAGTATTCCACTGAGAGAGAGAGAGAGAGAACCACATCTTCCTTATCCGTTCATCTGTGCAAGGACAGTCGGGCCTCTTCCATAACGTGGCTATTGTAGATAACGCTATAATTCACGTAAGGGGGCGTGGAGCTTTTCAAATTAGTGTTTTCCTTTTCTTTGGGTAAATACCCAATAGGGGGATTCCTGGGTCACAGGGTAGCTCTATTTCTTAACTTTTTGAGGACCCTCCATCCTGTCTTGCACAACAGCTGCACCAGCTGGCATTCCCACCCACAGTGTCCGAGGGTTCCCCTTTCTCCGCATCCTGGTCAACACCCACTGTTTCTTGTGTTTTTAACTCCAGCCATCGGACAGGCGTGAGGTGGGATCTCATCGTGGTATGGATCTGCATCTCCCTGATTAGCCGTGGTGTTGAGCATCTTCTCGTGTGTCTGTGGCCATCTGGACATCTTCTTTGGAGAAATGCCTGTTCATGTCTCCTGTACAATGTTAATGGGATTATACATATATTTTTTGGTGTTAAGTTCTTTATATATTTTGGATAGTAACCCTATATCCAGTGTCCTTTGCAAATATCGTCTCCAATTCTGTAGGTTATCTCTTTTGTTTTTAAGATTTTATTTCTTGATTTGAGAGAGAGAGAGAGAGAGAGAACAGGAGCAGGGGCAGGGGAGAGGGAGAAGCAGGCTCCCCGCCGAGCAGGGAGCCCAATGCGGGGCTCGATCCCAGGACCCTGAGATCATGACCTGAGTGAAGGCAGAGGCTTAACCCACTGAGCCACCCAGGCGCCCCTGTAGGTTATCTTTTACTTTTGTTGATTGTTACCTTTGCCGTGCAGAAGCTTTTTGTTTTGATGTAGTCTCAGTACTTTATTTTTGCTTTTGTTTTCCTTAAGAGACATGGCTAGAGAAACGTTGCCACAGTCAATGTCAGAGAAATTACTGCCTGTGCTCTCTTCTAGGATTTTTATGGTTTCAGGTCTCACATTTAGGTCTTTTCATCTATTTGGGATTTGTGTGTGTGTGTGGTGTAAGAAAGTGGTCCAATTTCATTCCCTTGTATGCAGCTGTTTTCCCAACACCATTTGTTGAAGAGACTCTCTTTTTCCCATTGCACATTTTTGTCTCCTTTGTCTAAGAGTAACTGACCATGTAATTGTGGGTTTGTTCTGGGTTCCCATCCTGTTCCATTGATGTACAGGTCTGTTTGTGAGCCCTTATCATACCATTTGATCACTACAGTTCTATAATACAATCTGAAATCTGGAACTGTGATACCTCCAGCTTTGTTTTTCTTTTAGATACTTTAACATGTTTAAATATAATCTATGCCTTGTTATTTTTATTTCCATTTTCCTGACTACCAGTGAGATTGGGGCTCTTTCATTAAGTTAATTGGCCATTCTGGTTTCCAAATCTGAAACCTTTCCTGTTTTTCTATTAGGTTGTTCATTATTTACCGATTTCTGAAAATTTTATATATTCTTGGTACTAATTTTAAATCAACTTTATGTACAGCTATATTTTCATCTGCTCTGTAGTTTGCTTTTTCACTCTCTTCTATTGTGTGGAAAAACATTCATTTTTTCCCTTTATGATTTGTACTTTTTCGGTACTGTTTAAAAAAAAAAAAAACCTTTCCATGGCCCAGTTCTACAAAAATATTCTGTATTTTCTCCTAATGTTTAAAAAATTTTAGTCTTTAATCCCTCTGGCTTGTTTTTTAGGATAGCATGAGGAAGGAAACTAATTTTATTTTCTTCCATATCGATAAACAATTTATATATATGAAATAATATTTTTCCCATTGAATTTGACACCACTTCTCTCTTATACCAATAACTCATTCACAGCTGGCCTTTTACCTCTCTTTTCCCAGTTTTCCTAGAGCATTAAATGGGAGCTAGAAATTCTGATTCATGCGTGGTTATAAGGACTAAGTAATCTTGTGTCTGAAAATGGCTTAAAATAGAACCTGGCACAAAGTAGGAGCTGTGAGCTATTGTGGCCCCTTCTGTCCCGTCCCCTGGTGGATCTATCCTACCACTCTGCGTACAGTGACAAGATCACTGGGGACTTAGGTAAGTCTTGGCATCCAGGCGGACAGAAATGTTCTTGATTGTCTTGGTCAGTTTAGACTCTTATGCTTCCATACTGCTTGTCCTCACCTTTCCTTATCCATTAACTAACAGGCGCAAACATTCACAACGCACACAGCACAGATCGCAGAAAACGCTGTCTTCCTTCTCCTTGCCCAGGTTCCTCAAATGTTAGCTCTGCTGGTGCTGGCTACGTGCATCTCCAGGTTGCCATCTATGCATTTTTATCTGATTATAGGCACACACGCCTCTCTTCCCCTAGGGAATCCGTATTTTCCTGATACTTCCTTTAAAAAACCAATAGACAATTTTATTAAGACAACTTGACTTATCAAATAATTGGCAGAGAGCCGTCATCTTTTCAAAATAACATATTTTTTAGTTCGTTACATGAGAGCAGGTTTTCCCATCCAGGAACACACGTTGCTCCTTAAGACCCTCACCTAACTCCAGGAACGAGACCTAATGAATGCTGGGAACTCTGCAGCCAAAAACTAAAGGTCTTATTCCCCATACCGGCCTTTATATATTAGAAACTTCCCTGAAATCAACCTAGTTATGCCTGGCAATCGACGTCAAGTGCGTATTTTGTGCAAAGATAAATAGGAAACTGTCCTCATTGCCCATGAGATTCTCAAGGGCTTGCCCCATATGGAAGCAAATAATTGATCACAGAAAATGAAAGGTGTTATTATGGAATTACCTGGAGACCGTAGACAGAGGAGGCAGAGGCTCTGAAAATCCCTTCTTCTGGGCCCAGATTTCGGGGAGCAGGCCAGTAGGGGTTCACCAAAGAAAGGCCAGTCCAGTCAGAGGGAAGAGGGCAAACACAGGCAGGGGGCAGGAGGCCACAGAAGGTACCGGAACGGGGCCGAGAGGCCGGACGGTTGACAAGCAGTGGTCCCGTGAACTGAGCAGGGCCCTGGCTGGGGAGAACGTGCTTGCCACACAGAGCAATGCCACATCTGAATTCCTCCATTTAGGGACCCAAGGGACGGCAGCCACACAGAGCTGTCTACACTGCCTACGTAAGCTAGCAACAGCGACCAGCTGGAGGCGGGAGGATGACCCGGAGGCCAAGGGACTCTCCCCCAGCTGCCCTCAGGCCCCTCTATTGCTGGCAGGGCCCATGCACAAGGGGGTCCCCCAGCTCCCCCTCCCGGCCCAGAGTCCCCAGGGGCACAGTACTCAATCAGCTGCAGACCAGAGTCAGAGCTGGTCTGGCTTCAGATGGATGTTTCTCCGTCTGCACCGATCAGCCCCCCGAGAGGGCAGCCCACCCCGGAGCACCGGTGTGCAGCCTGTGGACGAGCTCGCCAAGTAAGCAAGTGCAGGAACAGGCCCGCCGTACCTGCACCCTCCTCAGGACAGCCCAGCGGCCCTCGGTACACGACCAACAACCACAACAGCCTGTGGGGAAGCACCCCCAGCAGGGCAGGCAGCGCCCCGCCTCCTCCCCACGCTTCCTGTCGTGCTGGACGGGGGACACTGTGGACAAAGACCCCGCGGAGCCTGCCGTGTGGGCCTGACAGACGGCAGACCCGAGCACCATGGAGGGTTTTCATCAATGCCACTACACTACGGGATAGTTCCCGGACTTGACGGAATCAAATCCTGCCCGTCACTCAGAATTCGTCCTTCAGGTGTGAGCGAATCCGGAGGTTTCTGTGAAGCGCCCCTCGGCCTGCTGTCAGCACGTCGGAAGGGCCAGGCCTCCGGGCAGGGCTCTGGCGATCCTGAAATCATCAGATATCCCCGCCCCGGGGAGCCTCTGCTCCTTCACAGAAGAGCCGCTCGAGAAAATCCTGAAATGATGTGCAGAATTTAAGGGCAAGCAGGAGACCATCAGGCTGATGAGGCCCTTCTGTCCGGCCAGTTCTCCCCTATGTACTGATCCCCGTCTGCCGGCATAGGAATCCTCCTTCCTAGGCTGTGCTTTTCCTCTTCAAGCCTCACCGCACCCGCACGAACCCCAGAAGCAAGCTCTGATCAGTGCGCTCTGCCCTCTGCTGTCCACCCGTGCAAACTGCAGAACCGGCTTTCCCTCCACCGGCCGGCAGGTGCGTCAGGCCTGTGGTCGGAACGCAGCTACCCCAGGGGTGACACTTGCTGGCTTCAAACTGATTTTTCCGTTTTCAAGAAGCTGAGACTTTTACACTAATCTCACTGGCTGGATTTTTCCCTGCTTAGGGAAGCAAAAGAAAGAAGGAAACCCCGTCCCCTTTTCTACAATAAACTGTTTTTTTGGTTAATGAGAGAGGTACACGTTCCACTGGAAGACGTCGGAGAACAGAGTTCGTGTGAAGGCTTGTCATAAAATGGGGGCAGACACAGGACCGGGGCGATTCATGTGGCACAATATTTTTCGTGTACAAAAGACAACACGATGCCTGGGATTCGCTTCAGGATCGCAGTGGCGGTCAACGATGACGGACGGAGCGAGGGCTGAGAGGGACAGAGCAGGACAAGGACTGTAGCGAGTTGAGTATGTAATTCCCTCTACTCTCAGGTTTGCTTGAAGTTTCCATAAACTTGTTGCCCCATTTTAGTTTGATGAACATGGAGCAGCGGGAGCTAAGGGTGAGGGTGTGATATTTGGAGGTGGGAGTCACAGAAGCAGAGGACACATGGGTTCTGTGTTCCCATCGCGCGTCTCCTTCTGGCAACCAGGACGCCTTGGGCAGATCACTGAATCTCTCTGACACTCAACATTTTCCACGTCTAAAAGATGAGAATCAGAAAACTACCCCGCTGGGTTATTATGGGGAAAAATTCAGTCTGGATTAAAATGCCTGACACACAGCAGGCAAAAGGCAAATCTTTTCTTTCTCCTTTTTCTAGCAAACCCCAGACCAATTTTAACAGTCAGTGAAAACAACCAAAGAAATCACTCCCTTATTAGGGATGACCCTCGTGAGCCCTGCGTGACACAACCCGTTTGCCCTGTTTCAGCCTCTCAAACTGAAACTTGTCATGGGATCACTGAGTCAGCATCCACAGAGTACACACGCGTGCACACAGAAAATACGGTACTAGTTCATCCTATGTAATTCTTGCCGGCTTTCGTATCAAAGCATTCCTGCTCCCTATCCTGTATCTTTCTGAAGCCTGCCTTTCATCACAAAGGACGGTTTAAAGGCATTAAGAAAGACTGTCTACCGCTAATACCATGATATTATCTTTATATACTATAGTTCATTAGCTAATTTTCAAGAGATTGGTCCGTGGATAACCTACTTCATTAGACGCAGTTTGAATGAACAAATACGGTTCCCCACATCCTCGATTAACCAAAATATTTCAGTAATGCTCTGTGCTACTCATTTTAATTTCCTGGCAACAGAGAACCATCCTGGTTTCAAATGGATTTTAATAAAGAGAACAGACTTGGTTATTTTCTGTGAGAATTCTGCATGACCATCATGTGGCATTCGGGAAAATGAAACCAAGGAGAAGCAAATGCAGAAGCTGAAGGGAAATTTGGAAATAAACAGATCGGATCTTTTTTTTTTTTTAAGATTTTATTTATTTATTTATGAGAGAGAAAGAGAAAGAGCACGGAGTTGGGGAGAAGAAGGGGAAGAGCAGGGACAAGCAGACTCCCCGCAGAGCAGGGAGCCCGATGTGGAGCTCGATCCCAGGACCCTGAGACCATGACCTGAGCCAAAGGCAGAGGCTTTAACCCACCGAGCCCCCCAGGCGCCCCAACAGGTTTCTTTTTGAGTCCCCCATAACACGAGGCATTTTGCAAAGCTGCGTTTCTACAAAAAGGAAAACGCCTCTTTGAGGAGGAACAGAGTAAACACTGACTTACTGTTCCATCGAAGCCTGACGAACATGGGGACGCGGCTTCATGATGAAACGCAGTGTCAGTAAAAGAGAACAATGACCAGTGGTTTGTGACAACCTTGAATTCCTCAAATTCCAAAATATGAACGGATAATGGGTCAAATGCTTTCATAAATATCGTTTGCACAGTTTCAAGATGTGCTTTCTTCTCAAACTGGGGCTCAGATATTAACCCTTATAAAGCGTCACAACACCGAACCCCAAGTGAGCCAGTCCTCTTCAGAGTCTTCTGTTTTGGGCTTTACTGCTAATTCAAAAAGAGAAAGACAGGAAGACAGAAAGAAAGACAGAAAGAAAGACAGAAAGACAGAAAGACAGAAAGACAGAAAGAAAGAAAGAAGGAAAGAAGGAAGGAAGGAAGGAAGGAGAAAGAAAGAAAGAAAGAAAGAAAGAAAGAAAGAAAGAAAGAAAGAAAAAGAAAGGAAGGAAGGAAGGAAGAAAGAGAAAAAGTTGAGCCTCTTTTCAGTGACAGAAATAATCTCAAACTGGATCGTAGGGAGCACTGCTCGGACACACTCGCCCTTCCGCATCCTGAGAACTGATTTCGGACCCGAGCGCAAGGCCCGCACAGCACAGTGCCTCGCCTCAGACCGGCCCTGAGATCTTAGGGTTGACATGTTTGTTGCAGCTCATTTTTTTTCTATCTCTAACAAGAGGGGTGTGTGTGTGTGTGTGTGTGTGTGTGTGTGCTTTCATCTGTGCATATGCACATGTCCACGCTGGGGTGACCAAAAGTCTTTGCAATTGGACAATTCCCTTTGGTTAATTCCCAATTCGGAGACTGTAAAGAAGGAAATGAGGACCCAAGTCAACAGACGAGGCTCACCGTGCCCCCCAGGGCTCTCCTCCGTGCCCCAGGCTCAAAGGTCGACTTTCTCCTCCACGTCGGGGCAGCCTCCGCTCTGGACTCCTCACTCCCGGTGCCTCCAGCGACCGTCACGGGCCCACTGCGGCTCTCCAGCACTTGCCCATGAGGAGCCGCCTTCTTATGCAAAAAGCTACTTTCCCCGTGGAGCCCATGACACCCGCGTCCTCCTCCCCGGACTTCTGCTCTGCCAGATACAGGTAAACACCTTCCAGCATCCCGAGTCTGTCTCCAGCTGGCCTTTCCCGCTGCACGACCCACTTTTCCTGGACGTGGGCATGGCAGGGCTGGCGGGGTGGATCTTACTTCCCGGAACTCAAATATCAGCAACAGAGGAACGACACCGAAGCCCACACCCCTGCATCCCGGGTCCGTCACCTCCAGCTTCTCGTGTGTCCCCCAGCTGGGTCCTCCCACCGGCCCCTGCACTCAGCACACTGGTGAACCCCTGAAGGGGCCCGAGGCCTCCGCTTCCCGGACCTACCAGACTACTCAGCCTGCTCTAATGAAATACGACAATCAGGGGCTTGGACTTATTCTGCCGCAGATCTGGAAGCGAGTCGTGTGAGATCAGGCTGCCAGCATGGCTGGGTTCTGGTGAAGACACTCTTCCCGGCTCGCAGACAGCGTCCTTCTCCAAGTGTCCGCACACGGCCAAGAGAGAGAGAACGGCGTCCCCTACTACTCTCGTCACGAGGGCCCCACACCCAAGCCCCATCTACCCCTACGACCTCCCAGTGGCCCGTCTCCAGTTGCCACCACGTTGGGGGTTAAGGTGACTTCAGCGTACAAATTCAGCACAATTCAGTCCATAACACCGACCAACCTCACTTTTCTCGCCTAAACGATCTCCAAATTCTGTCCGTCCTACTCAGCCTCTGAAACACCTCTCGTGCCCGCCCCCTTCTTCCCCTCCTTTCCACGTGCAAAACCCCGGAAGGAAACAGAGCAACAGGTACCAGCGCCACAAGCAGAGGAGACACCGGATGGAGAGTGTGTGACCCCGTCCCACGGCCGTGCCGCCCCTCACTTCAGTCAGGACGCAGCTGCTGCGTGTCGACAACACCTTCCTCCTACCCACCCCCAAATTCCCCCTCCCTCAACCAACATCATCGTCTGGCCTCCAGGCTGAATTTGGAATGATTTTTTCCTAAAAAACCCAAAGACCTGCCCACATGTCTGCTTCAAATGGCAATGACCTTCCCTCTCCTCAGAAAGACGGTCTCAGGCCACAATGCCACGGAAGATGCCACCACAGCCCACCTATCTGAGATGCCTCCCTGCCCCCGGTCCCCACGGACGCCATCCCTCAGGCCACCGAAGGACCCGAGTGCGCTGAGCTCCTTTCTGCCACTGTCCCTTTGAAGGGACCATTGTTTCAGCCTGAATGATCCTTCCCCTCCTTCCCACGATTATCTATTAATCCGTCAAGAGTCCGCGGAGGCCCTTGTGTCTCCCAGGAAACGCTCCCTCGAGACAGAATTAAGCGTCTCTTCCTGCCCTCGTCGGGCCCTCTGCGCCCTCCACCTGCTAACAAGAAGCCAAGGTGATGAGGAAACTCCAGGCGAGGGTGGCTGTGCTCGCCGAGTGCCCCACCGAGTCCCCGCCCGCACGGAGAGCCTCGTGAAGGGCTCCGCAAGGCTCTCCCTCCGTGAACACAGACTCCCATCCCGATCCTGTCGCCTGGCGCTGCCCCCCAGGGTCGCCACCAGCCACCGGCCGCCCCTGAAATTTAAATTCATATCGACTACCCACAGTTTAACACTCAGTGGCACGTCCCAAGGGCTCAACAGCCACACGCAGCTCCCAGCGGCGGAAAAGGGCAGTGCATATGTACGATCTTTCCATCAGCATAGAAAGTTCTGGACGGTGCTGCCCTAGACGCTTCCAAGGACAGGCCCGACTCCCTGGCTCACTTGCACGTCTGTGTCTCCCACCTTGAGCACTTCTGTGTCCCATGACATCAGCCCTGAGTGGGCCGCAGGTGGTGGACGGTTAAAGTCGATCACGTGAGGACGGAATACGGAAAATCTCTCCCTTCCTCTGTGGTCATCCCCGCTCTACAGGCCCAAACCCCACAGCCTCCCAGGCACTGCTCCAGGACGCCCTTCTCATGAAGCCTCCTTCCACCCGAAAGCCGGAGGGGAGCTCAGCTTCTACCTCCCTCCGTGTGCCCCGTGCGCCACCGCCGGGAGCCGAGTCCTGGCAGCCCGGCCCGGAGCAGACCGGCCGCGGGCTCTGCTGGGCACGGACGCGTCCAGCTCACACCCCAGCGTGGTCGCAAGCAAGCTGGAATCTGGTCATGGCTCCTGGTTATCCCAGTGACTACAGACAGATTGACAAGAGCCTTAGTGGGAAACAGAGGTTTCCAACGTGTAAAGCACGGCCACTCTGGGGTGCCCAGGGCAGGTGGGGTATAGGGGATGGCCTGTGTTGGGGACGAAACCCGGTCCCATTCGGAAGCTCCCACGCAGGAGGCTCAGAAGAATCCCCAGCCGCTGGGCTCTTGCCGGCGGAGCAGAAGTGGCCCCATGCAGGTTCCACCCGTCTGATGTGCCCCTGAGGGGACCTGGGGTCCGGTGCTGGCCAGCAGGCTCACCCATGTCCCCGCTGGCTCGGTCCTACTTGCTGGCCTTTCCCGTCATGCCGCCAGCGCTACCTCACTCCCAGATACCAGCCTGGAGAGGGAGACGGTCCTGCGGTGTCACAGCCCGGGTAGGCGCCTGCAGCCCAGCTTCCGAGGCCCAAGAGGGGAGGAGCCTGTTTCTCTGCTCTGGGAACACCTGAGTCAGCATATGGCAGAGCTTGTGACCCGAGTTCCAAAACGTGCCCCCCGTGCCTCTGTCCCAGCAGTGCTGCTGGCTTGTTCGTCTGGGACTGTGTCATGTAAACCACTTGGGCAGGTGTCCGTCGCTCACGACTGGAAGACAGTGAGCCAGGCCTAGCACGACGGTAATGGGAGGAACGAGAGTGAGTGTCCACGCGGGCCGGGAGGTGGCCATGCTGGGACACCACATGACGGCCGTCCCGGGACCTCACCTGGGACAGTGGCAACAGCAGTCTCAGAGGTCCCCCTGGCCCAGTCTCAGAGGATCCCAGAGGGTGCCCTTGAGCCTTGATAATGGGCCCCCATTGGGCCAGTGCCAGGCCACGTGACAGGATGGCCACCACGGGACAGCGGCCTCGAGCCACGGCTGCGGATATGCAGACGAGGGAGGGCAGGGCCCCCGTGCACCTGAGCACCTCAGACGCCACCACCGAATGCCAGAGAGGAAGGGCCCAGGCTGGTCCGGAAGGGGCGGTGGGACTTCCCAGCAGAGAGGGTGGAAAAGGCGTGTGGCTGCCAGGATGGGGGAAAGACCCACCAAGCTGGAGACACACGGGGAGGTTTGATTATGTGTCTTCACGGAGCTTTTTAGTGACGCCAAACAAGGGCAATTTTGGTGCATTAACTGAAGAGGCTTGGAAATGCTGTCTTAGACTGCACCGATATGTCCTCGTAAAAATCTTCTCTAAAATGACAAATGTCTTCCTATCCCTTCCAGGTGATGCCTAATGACAGTGACAGAAATGAACAAAAATCTGATTTCCCCAAACGGAGCTCAGGTGTACGGATGACGGTAGCCACTCCGGTTGTCCTGCCCCACCCCCCACATGTCCTCCCCTCACCGGTCAGCCCAGTGCTGGGCCCGGAGCTGGGTGAGACCAGCAGGCTCCTCTGCCTGTGCTCTTGGGTTCCTCTATCTCGGGGACCCCTGGCTCTAGCTGCTGACCCTGGCATCTTCCCTGGACCGGCCGCTTCTCACTGCCCGATAGGACTGCCCACAGCGTCCCCTGTCAGCATCTCGTGCTGACCTCCTTGGGGTCTGAACCCATGCTCTCTGCAGCTGCCCTGGAGAGCGGCCTCCAGGACTGGGACGGAGCACCCTCTGGCTATGACACCTCCTACAGGACGTTCTACACTGTTGGGGTCGCCGGGTTTGATCCAAAGGTCAGGCAAGAGTCTGCAAACCGCGTCTCACGGGCTAACCCTGCCCCTGACCTCGCGACCAAAGCTTTGCTGGAAGGCAGCCACACCTGCTCACTGTCCCCAGCCTCTCCAGGTCACCCCCGCAGGGCCCGCGGATGGGACAGACCAGAACACCCACAGAAACAGTGGCATTCACGACCTGGCTCTTCCAGACCCGTTTGCCAGTCCTTGGGCCAGACCACGATCCGGAAGTCAGTTTTAGCTGCATCTCTCCTGGTGTTGATGATTTTTGATTTCAAAATGCAGAGAGGTGCAGACGTTTGATAAATGATCCAGAGAAACGTGCCTCTTCCAACAAGTCACGAAGCAGGGCTCTCGTCAGGCACAAGGGCTCCAAAGCGCAGACCGCACGCCCTGGCCGTCGAAGAGCTCTGAGCAGACCGCTGTGTGGAGAAACCACCTGGGTGAGGCTACTCGGTGTCCAACACCTACTGCCCTGGGCAAAGAGGACGGAACTGATGAGCTGTCCTAGCCCCGATCTCCAGAACTGACCTCCTGGGGAACCCGGCACCTGCACAGCTCAACCATCACCAGGGAAGGGTACGCACCGTCTAGCCGTGGAAAGGAGCGGGCACAGCAGATAACCGTGCGCCTCAAGGCATGGAGGCCAGGCCGAGCACGGGATGCTGCAGGAACGGCCAGGGGCTCAGGTGGCTGAGATGCAGGCCCACAGAAGGAGGCTTTGAGGGAGGGGCCGCCCCACAAGCCAGGCCACGACTCCCACCCGTCAGCCTAAAGGGGTCCTCTTGGGAGAGCTGATCTGTGGCAGGAAACGTCCCCCGAGCTGTAGGCTTACTCGTCTGCCCGACTGGACGAAAGGCAGAGCGAGGCAACGCTGGTTTTCGTGGCATGTGACATTTTATATGTCTTTCTTTCCCCGATAAACTCTTCCCTCGTACTCCTCATCCCCCAACACGGATTTCATCCACTGCCTGGGAAGGAGCGGGAGACCCCGAGGGACAGGTGGCTGCCGCTTTCTAAAAGGACACATCTTAAAAATAACCTCATTCCTTTTAAATTGGTCACAGCGTGAGATGAGGTGTCTGAGAAGGAGACAATGAATAATGCAGAAATGCCAGTGATTCTGGGGGTGCCCTCGGAGGGGGGATGTTTGGCCTTGGGACTGTATCATCGACGTCCTCATTTCTATCCTGGACCGATCGTTGGGGGAAATAATCAATGAACAGAATGGCAAGAAGAGGCAGATGACACAAATTCTGAGTCACGACCCGGTAAGAGGCAGGGCGCCGGATCCCGGAGGGGCTGGGGGTGGACAGGACACGTAGCTCTCTTGCCCTCCTCTGGCCCCAGAAAGCCCACGCCCCATGCTTTGTTCTCTAGAAGCTCAGATTCCAATGGAAAAGGAAGAAAAAAACAGGCAATTTTCTTTGAGGTGTGGTAGACAGTCCCACAGCTGTGCGCACAGGGTGTTCTAGGAGCCTGTCACAGCGACGTTAAATCCAGATTAAGGGACGAAGATGGCTTTCAGGAAGAGGGGGCATAACGTGAGGCTCCCTCCCCCAAAAGCTCCCGGTGGAATAGCAGAGGATAAGCTGTAACCCGATTTGCAAGGGGGAGAGGGCAAAGCGTCATTCAACAAAGAAATTCCTATAACCACATACGTGCAACGAGTGTCCATCAGGGACGCTCGGGATCGGGAGAGCAGGGACAGAAATAACACGTGGCCAGGCCCACGGAGAGAGGCGTGGGGGGTACTGAGGGGGAGAGGACTGGCACGTCCCCTGCAGCCCCCAGGACTCCCACCCCATGCTGCTTGCTGGGGTTCTCCCGGGCTTCACACCCACCAGTTCAAATGAGGGACAGTACCTGGCATCACCCAGCCACGCCTGTGGGAACAGGTTTGGGACAGGCAGGTTAGGGCTGGCTTCCCAGGACCTCATGCGAGCAGTCAGTATGCACCCCGCCCTGCCTGCTGGCTCCCACATGCCTCACACCTTAGGGGCCAGGGAGGAATAATGAGACCAGCACCTTTGCCCACTAGGAGAGCCAGCCCTGGTTCCAGGCCTGGACGTGGTGTTGTTTGGAAACCTTCAAGCATGACACTCTGGATACTTCCACGCCATGATGGTGTAGACACGTAGGTTTTCTGTTTGCAGTCTGGAAACTTTCTCCTCTTTAATTCCAAATGTCCCCATTGTTCATGTTTGCAATCTATTTGGGGTGGGAAGACAGGATCAGAAATATAAATAAAGCCATGCCTCCTCCAGCAGCAGGGACCCTGCCGGCAACAGGCCCCAGGGCTCTGAACGGCAGGACGGAAGAAGCAGGTGCACGTGCCCGGGAGTTTGGCGGTCACCCTATTAGCTGCGGCTCTGGTTCCCACACCAACACAGCAGCATCTGAGAATGGGGCCTGTCGGAACGAAGTGAGCCATCCACAGAAATGGGGATGGTCTAGGTTCCTCTGGGACTGGAACGTCTGTCTCACTGCCGTTTCCTAAGCGTGGTGGGCACTAACTAACCTGGGACAGCCCCGCTCCTGTTCACTGCATCCAGCCGAGATGTGTCCCTGCGGGGCTGCACATCCCCCAAAGCCCAGTGAGTCACAATCTCACCATGGGGGCTGTCCTAATTATATATACCCAAATCAGTTCCCTTGCTTCCTCCCCCACTGCTTTTCCCCAAGGAAAAGTCACCAAAACACAGAGAGCACCCGTAAAATGGCAGTAGTGATTTCATAATGGATCCACTGCTCAGAGCAGATGAATCAAACTTAGTGACAAAGATACGGTTCCTTAAAATTCCAGTAAGATGGGTGGTAATCCTCCAAATATTTTAAATAATCTAGAAGCTATAAGCTTTGAGACAAACGTCAGTAAATCGTGTTACGAGTTGAATTGTGCAACATCCCCCTTCTGCAAGAAGAAGAGGGGGAGAGGAGGTGGGGGAGGAGGAGGACAAGAAGGAGAAGAAGACATGCCATCCCAACCTCTGGTATCTCAAAATGTGACCTTATTTGGAAATGTAATTAGCTAAGGTGAGGTCACACAGGCATAGGCTAGGCCCTAAATCCAGTGCCCGCTGTCCTTCCAAGAAGGGAAGAGACACACAGGGAGAGCTGTTGTGTGAAGATGGAGGGAGAGGCTGGAGGGACTGGCCTACCAGCCACAGCATGCGACACCTTGATTCCAGACTCGGGACCTCCAGAACCACGAGGGCGCACGTGCCTGTTGCTCTGAGACACCCAGAACAATGCAGTGCTTTGTAACAGCCACAGAACGCGAGCACTGCCAGAGACAGGCTGAATTCTCAACCTGGGGATGAGGTCAGGTCACCAGGGAGAGGAGTCTGCGGGAGCCAGGGATGGAGAGCTCCTCCTCCTGACCCATGATCTGCCCCCAAAATACAGCCACTGCCATCGACAGACACAAACACGGGAGAAATCCTGCCATAAACACATCTAGTTCTGGTGCTGCTGTTCCATTTGACATTCTTATTTAAAACAAATCAGGTGAGCTTTAAGAAGTCAGTGTTTCCCAAACTTTTTAAAGCCACAAACACTTTTCTGTACAAGAGGAGATTTTTGAAAGGACAGCCTGGCAAGTCCCCATGCATGGTTTCCCCTAAGTTCTGTGTTAACAAAGACCCAATCTTATTTTGAAGGAGCTGTAAAGTTGACAGTTAAATACAGACACATATTACCAATGTTAAAAGAATTAGATTAGATTAGGTTCTTCATAATTGTGTTTTTAAGTGACATTTTATGTTCCACCAGTGACCAGATGTTTGTCTGAGCTCCACGAGCGTGAGCAGAGGCCAGTCCTGGAGTCATAGAGACTCAGAGACATGCCAGGGGCTGATGCTTCAGAATGGGTGCGCTCAGACCTTCCGACGTTGAGCTAGATTTGTGTCATGAAAGGAAACATGGGTGACGCTCATCCCTCAGATCAAGGCTGTCAGAACTCCTGGGAGCTTTTCCAAAGACAGACACAGACTCTTCCCTTCTCATCGTGGCCTGGCTCCCCTCCAGTTTGCAATTTTCTTGCCTTGCAGGTGAGCAGGGTCAAGTGGAGAGTTTCCTGCAGTCCTTCCTGAGGTGCACGTCCGTTCTCGAAGCCTTTCGATGCACGCCTCCTGCGGACGCCCTTCTCTGGAAACACCGGTGCTTGGAGGGCAACTGGCCGCGAGGAACACAGCCCCAGACACTGAGACAGGTGCCTTCTGCCCAGAACGCTCAAGGTTCTCAGCTCCATGAATGGTGACCCCGCAAGCGGCTGGCCCAGCAGGGGGCGCTCGCGCACACGAGCCAATGCCCCGCCGTCCAGCCAACAGGGTTGACCGTGACCAACAGGGCTGATCATGGCACGAGATAACTTTTCCACGGCTGTCACTGACCCCATGATCCGGTTCCAGGCTACTTTGATCCTGAAGATCTCGGAGTCTGGAGAAAACTGTAGAAAACTCTCCGAAGAGTCCTGAATGTGATGCTGGCCGTTTGTCTCCTTTGGGAAGACACTCCCCCAAACTCAAGAGACTTCCCTAACTCAGAGAGCTGCAGAAACCACTCCAAGAGAGGGCGCGGCTGATACACCCGGGGGGCGGGGGGCAGCGGCCTGAGCCAGGAGACTTCCGGAACGTTTTAAGCGAACACATTCATATCATTATGCGGCCGACGTGACGGCTAAAGCGAGGTCACTGAAAGTGAGGCGTCCCGCAGAGGCATTTGAGAAAGCCCATGAGAAGCGGTTTAAGACCTTTGTTCACAGAATGTTGTTTTCGAGATCGCTGTAGTCAGATCCATATCTGGCCATTTTCCACTGTTTTCCACACTTTTCCACTCTGGTCCCCAAGGTCACGCTCACCAGGGATTCCTGCTACAAATTCTCAGGCTGGGCCACCGGCGTAAGAACCTCCTTCGCCTCCAGCGGGCTCAGCAAGGGTTCTCCCACGCCTTCCCCCGGGCCCCGGCCCGGCCGCGGTGCTGAGCACTTACCAGGTAAAGTAGTTCATAAAAAGGCCTCCAAGGGAAGTGATGTTTCTCAACAACCATTTCCTACTTGCATCTTTTAAGATTTTTATGTGTTTATTTGATAGAGAGAGAGCACAAGCAGGGGGAGGGGCAGACAGAAGGAGAAGCCGGCCCCCCCTCTGAGTAGGGAGCCCAACACGGCTCTCCATCCCAGGATCCTGGGATCATGACCTGAGCGGAAAGCAGATGCCTAATGACTGAGCCACCCAGGTGCCCCTTCCCGCTTGAATTTTAAGGCAGTTACTGGCCCTGGAGGATGTCCGTGAGCAGCCCTGGAGAGCGAGTCCGTGTTCTCTGTCGGGACGACAGCCCTTGTTGCTACACTAGGGGCTGGACTGTGCTCGCTCATCTACTGTCCTCTTGGGTGGGGAGCCTGACTTAGGACATCCTGTTCCAAACTCCCGTGTTTCCTCCGGGAAGGCTGCACCGGGCTGATGGAGAGCAGAGCCACGCGGAGGGGAAGGGTGGTTCGCTCGGGCTCCACTGGCCCATCCGTTCAGCTGTCGTAACCAGACCCCTCAATTAACCCACCCATCAGGATTCCCGTTAGGTTTCAAGTACACGGTTAGTATCACAGGGCACGTGTGATCATGGGTGGGGGAACTACCGCGTCCCCTCCCTCTCCACACCTCCAGCTCCGCTCTGCTTGGCCCTACAGGCACACCAGCAACACCCTTCCTTTCCAGAACGACGACGTCCTGCAAGACCGGCTTCGAGCCACTGCAGTCACTCACGGCATGCCACGTGGTCGTCTAAGTGCGTCTCCCGTATGAACTCAAACCTCACAACAAACGGGTGAGAAAGATACTGTAATTATTTGGCCCAATTTCATAAATTAAAGGAAGTTCAAAAGCAGGGAATTCGCTTCCTGGGGTAAGCCCGGGTTACCCGGGTAACACCCGGACTCCTCTGAGATGCGAAGGGAGGGACGGCGGGGGACGTCCTGGGTGGAACCCCAGCCTGGCTGCTTCTCCAGTGGCCAGCAGCTCTGCGGGCATCCGGAGCTCACTGGGCCTCGCAGGGCTGGAGACCCGGGTGGGGGCCTTTCCCTGGACTCGGACTGGATGTGGAACTTGGAACTTTGGTGCATTAACTCCCATTCCTAAAGTACTCCTAGCAGAAAACAGGCTTTTCTGAGTCTGGTGGGCCTAAGTGCTGGGAGGCACTTTGACAACTTGGACGCTGCAGTCAGAGAGCCGACCCGAGCGTCTCCTTATTATCTGCCGCGTTGTCTCGCTCAAACTGTGTGCACTTTGGCCTCCCCCGATGCTTCCAGAACGACGCATGCTTATTAGCCTGTGTTTGGATGAAGGAGGCAGCCCTCCTCAGGTCTCTGTGACCCCTCCCGAGTGTGCCCAGGACACAGGCCATATCCCGAGGTGATGGCCAGTGTGCCTTCCTTGCTGTTGTCAGACAGCTCAGCCCAGTTTGGGGAAGATCCGCAAGCACTCACCGGCATCCTTGCACGCCAACCCCCTGTGGCGACAGGAACGAAACCGCAAATCTTCATCCTGCAGTTTATTTACAGAGACTCAAATCCAAGTGTCTCGTTGTGGCCTGGAGTCGGCAGCTGGAGGGGGGTGCCCCAGCCAGGCCCCTCAGCCAGCGGGGCAGCACTAAGTCAGGGTCAAACAGGTCCGGTCACCTGTCTCGGCCACCTCCTGGTGGCCTGATAAGTCCTGATTATATTATCATAAAAATGGGTACGTAGGCAGCTAAGAGCCCCAGGCAGTTACCAATAGATTACAGAATCCAGGAATACTTGCTCTGGCAAAAACTGAGCATTTTGGTCTGGGAACTTAAGCATCGCTCTAATGACACACAGTTCAAAATACTCCCGATTGGATTTTCTATCTGCCAGAAAGAGAGATGGTCACCTCTCTGGATGTGGAGTTATGTTTTTGTTTTTGTTTTTTCACTTAAATTGAGAATTCAGTAATACAAATTCCTTTTTTTGTTGTTTAAAGATTTTTATTTATTTATTTGACAGAAAGTGTGAGAGAGGGAGCATAAGCAGAAGGAGTGGGAGAGGGAGAAGCAGGCTTCCCGCTGAGCAGGGAGCCCAATGTGGGGCTTGATCCCAGGACCCTGGGATCATGACCTGAGCAGATGTTTAAATGACTGAGCCACCCAGGAGCCCCAGGTCATACAAATTCCTAACCAAACACAATTTACCATATTCGTATATTTATACAGCTCTCTTCTCAAAGATCCACATTTTCTCTAATAGGACCTGCTCTCCTACTCCTCTTGCTGATAGCCACAACAAAAATCAGCAGAAACAGTCATACATAGAGAATGTATATTTAACTCACGCTTGTTTTTAAATTCAGACAAAATAGTACAAATGCTGAATACTGACATTTTAAGCAGGTCCCCCCAAGGTAAAGCCTCCTGTTTCCCTAATAACTGTTTTATCTTCTCGACTGTAGACTTGGGATGGACCACCAGGAAGAGCGTCGTCAGAAGCAAATAACAAATGAAGTCCTGAAAAGGAGAACCTCTTTGCAGCTGGCTGTAAGCAGCCACGTACAGGTTCAGAGCCCTAATTTTAGAACCTTTCAATTCCAAAAGGAGTTCCGGGAGCAGGATCAAAGGAACCTGATTATTCAGACAGAAGCAAAGAGAGACTTTTCAGGTTAGGATCCCGTTCATTTCACTCACTGTTGGGCAAATAGTCACTGAGAACCCTGGCCGGGCCAAATGTTGCCCCGGGAGCCCGGACACATCAAGAACAAATCAGCGGAAGATCCTTATACAAGTTCAGCCAACATTCTGATGGTGGGGGGCGGGGGGGTGTTCAAAAATAAAACAGGCATAGAAAGGAAAATTCTACAATACACCAGAAGGTGATAGATACCTTCCGTTTGAGCAGGGCCTGGGGACCCCCAGGAGCGAGGGGAGAGTGGGCTGCAAGTTTAAATAGTGCGGGCAGTGGAGACGGCACTGAGAAAGCAACGCCACGGCAAAGCCTTGAAGGACACGTGTGGGGGGGACGTTCCAGCATATGGAGCGGCCAGCGTGGAGGCCACAGGGTGGGAGCGGGGAGGCACATCGCTGTGGGCCCCTCAGTCCTTGTAGGAACCGTGGCTTGTACTGCGAGAGAAGCAAGGCGCCCTTGAAGGCTTCCCAGCACAGCAGTGGCCTGTGGCCATCACGTGGGGCAGGGGACGCTGAGAGTAGCCATCCTAGGGAGGTCAGGGAACACAGCAATGGACTTGGCTTGCCCACCACGAAACGGATGGGCAAGAGTGAGCCAAGCTGCAATGATGATGGGAAGCCTTCCCTGGGAGTCCATTACAGTAGGAAAATGGTGTCTGTAAGAGGAAGTGGTCGACCCTGAGGGCCAGAAATGACCAAGCAAGGTCCCTGCCTGCTTTAGAGACTCTGCGGTCAATGCCAAGAGCAGTAAAAGACCTCAAGACCAAGACGGCTTCCTCCTCAGCTGCGGGAAACAGACCTGTCAGAGCAGAGGGGGCCTGGCTGGAAAGAGCACAGGGAGGCGGCACGGGAGCGCTGGGACCGTGCTCAGTGCTGTCCTTGTACCTGCAGGAACAGGAGTCCGTGGGAGCCACAGGACAGCAAGGAGGGAGAGCAGAACCGACTGCATGTCCAGTAAGGCCAGCTGCCCAGCAAGGAAGCCAGACGCCCCTGTTTGTCACCGCCAGCTCCCGTTTCCATGGAAACAGCACCCCTGTCTCTCACGGTATCCCCTTCTCCCTTTAAGAGATAACCTGTCATTTGGGGGCTGAATTTGAGAGGAACTAAAAGATCTAGAAAAAAAAGAAAAAGAAGAAGAAGAGAAATCCATGACATGTTTCCACACATAAAACGGAGATTGGTCATCGGCAGGAGGCTGATCGGGGAGAAAATGCTGATACGAGGCGAAAGCCAGATGTTCTGGCTGACATTTCTTCTTATGCCAATGGTAAGACCCTTCAGTTCCCTCGGTGCAAACAACCTCATCCCGAATCGCAAAGACGGAAGGGCACGGCACACACCAAGGACAGACCCAGGGACAAGACTGCTCTCCGCACTGGGAACCGTCAAAGCCTCCCCACGTGAGCTGCCACTTCTCTGACTTGAAGAGTTTCCCACCGAAGGCCAGAGCCCCGGCTCAGAGACTCTCCCACTGAGCGACATCCGACAAGCCAATGCTGGCTTCCGCCACGGCTGTCCAGAGACATACGAGCCCCCTCCTACAGCCCCCACCCCACACGCCCGGTGCCCCCACACCACCAGCACGTGCACCTGTCTTTCAGGGAACTGGTCCCACTTGCCCACCCGAATAAAGTCAGACTCACGCCCCCCAACATCTGTTGTCCGCCCCAAAGGAATTTCCAATTCAGTGTCTTGGAGGATGAAAACGTCATAGGTGAGAAACACGAAGGCAGAGTGAAACCTCGTAGACGAGTTTAGCAAGTGTCGGCTCTGCCACAGCTGGGGTCACAACCCAGGCCTAGAGACGACGCAGCGCGACCACCTGCTTTAACGCTCGCCCCGCCGGCCTCACGGGCTCCAGCTCGGTGGCGCGGGAGTGAGATCATCGCAGCGCTGTACAGACCACGGTTTGTATCTTCCCCGCTGAACAGATGCTCTCAGAAATCCTGCTCCTCTCTGTGGCAGAAGGAAGGAGAGACCAGCAGCTCCTGGGCCGGTTCTCAAGGTCTCCGATTCCAAGTGCCCACACACCGTCACTCCCGTTTCATCAGCCCAAGTCACGTACAGCCCCGCAGCACTGGAAGGACATGGGAGCACGATCCCCCAGCGGGGGGTGGCGAGAACCATGAGACCCAAAGTACCTGCAGAGCCGCCCCAAGACCCCCCGCACCCACCCAGGGGAGAAGCCAGCCCCCTTCCAACAGCTAGCCTCGGGGCCCGTTTGAGAAAGTGCACCGGTCTGACTTTTCCGCCCCATTCCTGCACTTCCCGCCCAGGGGCGTCTCCTATCCGTCCTTCCACCGCACCGTTACCGGCACAGCAGCTTTGTTTGAGCCCATACTCCTGAGGGGCTGTCATGGTTGGAGGCATGGCCCGGTGTGGGAAGGGGCTCACGTGGGGTGCAGCCAACAGGGGACAGTCACTTGGGATCCATCCGTTCATACTTCCCTCCCGCCTGGCCAGGGAGAGGGGACACGCGCAAATGGGAAAAGCTAGGAAGAGCATGAGGAGGACCTAAGAGCTCACCTGGGGAGGCAGCCCGGGGTTCTACAATGCAGCCCGAGCATCCTAGAAAACTACAGCAATCCCCCCATGCAGATTCCCAGGAAGACCTGTAAATGTGGGTGGAGAGGAAAGTCATCGTTGAGGCGTGAACAGAAGGAGAAGGGAGGACAGGGGACCACATGGCTTTGTCGACGGCAGATGTGAAGGCAGCTCTGTCTTTTCTCAGAAGCTACAGTGATGTGGGCCAGTGAGCAGAGGCCACAGGGAAGCACAGATCGGGAAAGGCGTCTCCGGAAGAAACAAGAGCACCGCGTGAACACAGGGAAGCAAAGGAAAGCACGGAAGTGTCCGACCGCGAATGCGGATGCTGAGTCTCTGAGACCAGAAGCTTAAAGAGAAGGTTAGATGAGAACCCAAAAACCAAGGAAAGAAAGCGACCAGTGCAATCAAGGGAAGAGAAATCCCTCGACGCCCTTCCTGCTTATTCTTGCAACGTAACACAGCCACGCCCACCTCACCACAGCCTGGCCGATGCCAACTTTATCAACTGTTCCATTGACCCAAACCTCAGGACAGTCGATGACAGACTGTTTGATTGCCAAGTGTATCCCTCCTGTCACTGACTGCGTAATGGCTAAAGCTGAGAAATTAGGGCATAAGGATCCAGTGGCTCTAACGATTGCCAAGGATCTGAGATTTGAACAATTACTGTGCACAGAAGAGCCTATACAGATGACTGTCACCTGTGGCCACAGTTGACCAGGACCTTAGATGAAGGATCTGGAAGATCCCTGGAGTTCCCATCATGTACATTTCTTTTTTTTTTTAAGATTTTATTTATTTATTTGACAGAGAAATTGAGATCACAAGCAAGCAGAGAGGCGGGCGGGGGTGGGGGTGGTGGGAAGCAGGCTCCCTGATGAGCAGAGAGTCCGATGTGGGACTCGATCCCAGGACCCTGAGACCATGATCTGAGCTGAAGGCGGAGGCTTTTTTTTTTTTTAAGATTTTATTTATTTATTTGACAGACAGAGATCACAAATAGGCAGAGAGGCAGGCAGAGAGAGAGAGGAGGAAGCAGGCTCCCCGCTGAGCAGAGAGCCTGATGCAGGACTCGATCCCAGGACCCTGGGATCATGACCTGAGCCGAAGGCAGAGGCTTTAACCCACTGAGCCACCCAGGCGCCCCCGAAGGCGGAGGCTTAAACCACTGAGCCACCCAGGCGCCCCAACCATCATGCACATTTCTACCCACAGATACAACATTGAGCCGAAGCCAGATGCTTATGGGCCCCTTGGTTCTAATTCTTAAGAGTTTCTCTGCTTTCCTTTACCAACCCTTTCTGCTGCCAGTTCACACAGCAATCTGCCTCAGCATGAATAATTCCACTTACCCATTTGCTCTCTTATGAGCAGAATATACATATGAATACATACACACACTCTTAGACGTGGTTTTGAAATTGATACTTTGTATCAATTTGAACTTCAGTATCATTTAACTTTTGCTGCATCTTTTTATGAATCACATTAAAACAATTAGGGAAGGAATGTATCTCTAGCAATTGGAGCCCTTCACACCGCGGTGGGGTCCCTTGTGGGGCCATGCACACCTGCAAATCTAACAGGTCTCACAGAGAGATGAGATAACTTCACCCCTCAAGACTTTTATCATGGTTTCTCATATTTTTTGGTTTTTATTTTTTTGGGGGGGGTTTGCATAAAGCATATGAAAGGTTTGAATCAAGTTTGGAAAATGAGTGTACGAGGGAAATGATTAAGGAGACTGGACGCTGGAGGTTTCCCTCCTTGAATTTCTGCTGTACCCCCTCTTCTCCTTATATGGGGCCCCTTACCTGTGGTTCCTCCCAAATGCTGCTCACTTACTCGCTTCCCTCCCCTCCCCCGGGCTGATGTCACCTTAAATACATCAGGGATACAATGTATAAAGTACGGTGGACACCCAATTATAGAAACATATCAAGGACCACACCACAAGGACACACCACACACCACATGGAGCATTTCCCGATGCTCCATGAAAGCCACTGGGTAAATCCCAGCGGTTCTGTCTGTAAAATGAATCTTCCCAGACAGGAAGCAACAGGAGGTAGAAGAAATTACTTGGTCTTCTCAACTCCAAATTGGGGAAGACACCTATATCGCCTCATCCCCACCCCCCCTTTTTTTTTTTTTACAGAAGCACATTAAGGTTGACCCAAAACTATCTAAGGTACAAGTTGATATTAAGTGAAATCAGAGCCCTTTAGGAAGTTTACATATTGATTTTTTTTTTTTTACAATGACTGTGATGTCCCAAAAGATCCAAGTTCCTTCTGAATTAAAAAAAAAAAAAAAGTGTGTGTGAGAGTGTGTGTTTTCCTACTACCCGACATATTGCTGGAATGATCCTAATGCCTTCAAGCCATTTATGTACGTATGTGAGATGAGTGAAAGGAAGCTGGTCGTTTCTCAAGTTCGGCCCCATTTTCGGCCCTGAGAACACTGCACCTATAGCTACAGGAGCCCCTCTTCCTGGCATCCCTACGAGTTCTGACCCCTGCTCTGTGCTGGTGCAAGGCGTCCGTCCCCAGTACCTGCTGCCAGTATCACCGCCCCCCAAGATGTTCTGACTCCAGGACGCAGCGTTTTCAGCACCTGGAATTCTGCCATCTGCACCTCATAGGTCTTACTAGCTTCTAATCTTCCCGTAGACTTACATCTCTATCTCTTTCTTCCTCGCTCATGGGGCAAAACCGAACACATCCTGTGCTCCAGACAGATCTGGCTGCTGCTGGAAAAGCAGCAAATAAGGCATGGAGGGGGAAAAAAAAATAAATACAACTATTGGGGAAACCAAGTCAGGGCAAAGTCTTACACTATTGTGGCCAAATTGTTTTTCCCTGTGGCAATTAGTGCATCCATTTAGAACCAAATTAATTGAGGCTGTTAGATATCATAATGTTCGTACTTTTTAAACTCAGTGATATAATTAAGTTAATTCCTCCACTCAATTAGGGTGCTGCAGAGTATACTGAGAGGAACACAGGAGAGAATGGAAGGCTGAGTTCCTCTGGGGTCCAGAGAACACAAGTGATTTGCCAAATACGAGTCACATAATTACTTGTAGTCTTCTCATTTGTAAAATTAGAGGTTATCAAATTTTAAAATGTTCTATTTCAGATGATTTCACAACGCTAGATCATTCTAAAGATAAATGTCCCAAAAGTCATTAACCAGAAAGTCTGAGTGGTTTTCTCTCTCCCAACCTTTTATTTCCCTTTTGACTTGTACACAAAAAATCAAGCCCATGTGCTTAACATGAAAGCAAAGCAAAGGATACCATGGCACATGGGCAGTCATTGCCCTCAACACTAAATTTATTAAGCAGAATTTAATTTGAGGGGATTACTGTACACATTATTTTATAGGCAACGCTTCGCAAAAGGGATCAATATCGTATATTGCCGAGAGGCATTCCGCATGCGGTTGATAAACGCATTATCGCCAGAGTAATTAAAAGGAACGGGGTTATATACAATCAGCGTGTACATCTTACTCAGCAACTCCTGCCAGTTGCTTGCAAAAATTAAACTCATTAATCATTCTGACTCTACAGAAGAAAAAGCTTTAGGTACAAAATTAAAAAGCTCTATTTTATGAAGAAAAAACGTCCACAGCCAACATCTAGAGAAATTCTTGTCTACACGGTGACATTCGAGTATTAATCTCACAGGGAAAAATGAGTTGGTTCCATTGTCAAAAATATAAATTAATATTATGTTATTCTAATGCTTCAGACCTCCTTAAATCCACAGGTAACATACACAAGTAAATTACTTAAAAGTGTGTGCTGGCAACACTGGAGAAAAAAAAGGCATGCCATATAAAGTAGGCTTCCGTGCCCACCTCAAAATATTTTACTGCTACTCAGGACTCAAATCCATGGAGAAGGCATAATGTTCACTTTCCACAAACAACTTGGGCTTTAAGCAAACACATACTTTTGGGACTGGCTCTAGAGACCAAAGGCTTGTTAACACACTGTTATTTGTTTGCTATCATTCACAGTTGACACCTGACTCATCCAACTGAAAAGTAATTAGTTTTATCCTTATTAATTTTTCAAGCCAGCAGATGAGCTCTTTGGTAGCTGGGCTTTTCCTCCCTAGCCAAGGTAACTACGGAGACAGAATGAGGTATATCCACGGGGCCTTTAAAAATATAAGGTGGGATGCAGAGGGATGGTGTTTATGATGCTGTGTTTGGCTTCACCCACCATTCAGCTAGCACTGACCTTGCTTATGTCACTAGTATTACTTCCTTCAATCTAGACAATCTCCTAATCACGACTACATTCTCTGTGCTGAGAGAGTAAGCAAAATCTTATACAATCTTGCTGTAGATGTATGATAATTTCAGTGAGTTCTTTATAGACTTATATTTGTAAGACTTCAGTGATGATTGGTTTCACCAAAGCACTTCAGAGAGACTATTTTACATGGTCAATGATTCCAATGCATTTAAAATATGTTCCAAAGTGCAAAAACTCAACTTTTCAGGAGAACAAGTACTGTATCCAGCAGGGTGCTAGGATATCGTTTTATAGGGCATTAAACTCCTAACTGGACCTCAAAGCTTATCTACTGAAATATTTAATGGAACAAAAAAAATACAAATACTGAGCAAATGTTATTTGTACATGATTTCACACCCTGTATGCCATGCTCAGAGATGGAAGGAATGGCGATACTACCATGACAAATAAAAGGACTAGGAGGAAAGATGTTTGGAATAAGCAGACATAAAGGGGGGAAACATTAGGGACTTATTCCATGTATCCATCTTGTCATCATCACAAAAACAGTTTAGCGTCTAGTTGTTTGATATGTGGAACAAAAGCTTGGAAGAGAGATCAAGATGGCGCTCACCAAGGTCCTTTCAAGTCTACAATTCTGTAAAAGAGAAAAGCAAAATATCTTCAAAAGAAATGCTAGGGGATATATATTAGAGAAGAAAGCTAGTTAGTCATCTTCTAATACAGATGCCGTCAGATATACTCGGTTCCCTTCACCTTCTTTCTAACTTATCTGAGATCTAACTTATCTTTAGAAAGTATGAAAGGTAAAAAATAGAATAGTGGAAACCCAAACTTTGGGAGTGTAGCTTCTCCAATGCCCCCACATTAAGTGTAGGAGGAAGTGATGTCACAGATACCTCAGAGGCCAACTTGAGAAAGAAAGAGGGCATGAGTTCCAGCAGCACCATGAAAGACTTGTGATGCAAACATTGGAAGTGTAGGGTAGTGGTCCCCAAGAGCCAAAGGTATAACAACAAGGACTAAAGAGACATCACACAGGGCATTATGTCAAGTTACTTAGAGAAGAGCGATGACATTTTGTATGCATTTCTGCAGCAAGCCACCGAGCTGGACGAGGAGGAGAGGACTGTCAATGACTTGTTAGTGGAATCCGTTGTAGATGACTTGATTGAGAAGGTGGGTGGTAACAGAAGAAAATAAAACAGGACTGTAGCCAGAGCTGGTAATACAGACCAGTGAAGATGGTCTTTGCTTCCCTTTGTAGGCAGAGAAGGAGAGAGAACCAGTAGAGAAAGAAAGATATGATTAGTACGGGCAACAACATATTCCCTGAAACTGAATGAATTTCACTGCTCAGCATGTAATAGCACTTACTTTGTAGGCACTATCATTACGAGGAGTGAGGTGGGAGTTCTACCTCTCTCCTCAAGTTAAAGCCCCAAATGGCCCTGTGATATCTGTAGGGGAGGACATGCAGAATTGTCAAATTGGTCATGACAATAATGGGACCAAGTAGACAGTTGAAAGTTTCAGGCTTTTCTCATATATTAGGGAAATAATGGGAAATTAAATATAAAAAAATAAAAATTGGAGCAGAAGAAAGTAATAAGGCAAACAAAATTATCTGTGGAGCCAAGCAACTTGAAACATTAAGGTTGATAGATACTAAGAAGAAGTTCACAGGATGTTGACATCATACCGATGAAAATCAAGGTGGAGAGAAAGACGGGCTTGCTGCTGAAGAACAGCCATCACGCAGAAGGTACAGGGTGGTGGAGCTGCCCTGCAGGGCTGACAGACATCATAAGCAGGGGCTCGCTGCTCAGTGCCTGCTCTGGCCAATTTGCTGATTTAAAATCCTGTTGTCGTCGCATTTGTATTGTTAGGAAATCATGTGTCACTAAAAAGGAGGACTACAGGCACATGCTAATGTAACCTCAATAAGACTACTGCCCAAGGGCTCTGAAGTCCTTTAAAAAATAAAACAGAACCACTCAAGCAGAAGAGGCACAAAGTCCAGTATTTTAAAATCAGTCACAGCTAATTCCCATTGGAAATTGCTAAATTCTATTAAAAGTCACTTCTAGCAATATTTCCTTTAAGAGTCCACTTATTTTTAAACCGACACATGAATTTAAAATCAAAATAGCTATTGATTCATTACAGGGGCTGCCCAAGTAATTGACTTTATATTTAAATAAATTTAAGATTGATGAAGGGGAAAAAAAGATTGATGAGGAAATTCCAGTAGAAAAGGTATTCTAGCTTTATTTCTATTTCAGAGCTAAACTTCATGTCTTAGAACTGACACACCCAAAGCAAGCTTTTCTGGGGCTTTGGGAAGGGGGAAGGGAGATCCTTTACATGTGTAGTTGGTGCAGATGCGTCATGCAATACTAGTTAACTACCCACTGTACAACCTCAGCATTTTATTTCTCTCTGATAGATCTCGTGACTACTAAATTCTATTTTTGTGGGAATTACTTCTTTTCCATCATATTCAGGCATGTGTGCATTCACACATAAAGAGGTCAAGAACTACGTATCATTCCCCCCTTTTTGGAAGGAAGGAGGCACAAAGCCCACTGGATTTTAAAGGCGTTCTGTTTATCACTGTCTCAGTGACCAAGCCAGGAAAGCTGGTTCTGTGCCATGGAACAGCTTTCCCGGACTGACAAGCCACAGAAGGGCAGTAAAGCCACCAGCCCCAGGGTCAGGATGTGCAGACAGAGGGGTGCTGCACAGAGAAGGTTTCAGCACCTCGGACAGCTCCCACCTAGCCACGGGGCGCTTCCAAACTCTGGAAATCAGTGTTTTAAAAGGTCGTGTCACCACGCAAAGAATAATGAGCAATGCGTTCCTAATTAGCTGCACACCTTCTGGCTTACATTTGGGGAGCAAAATGAGGGCTCTAAATTCTCCATCCTTGACAAGAGCCGGTATCAGAAAAGCAGTTTTTATATCTACTATCTTTTTAAATCGTTATCTTAGACGGAAGACAGGGTTCCCGAAGGAAAAGTGATTTAATATGTACATCTATCTTTTCTAAATTTTAGATATAACTTTTCCAATTTTGAACAGCCATTTCTGAGAAAATCACACAAAAGTTTTCAAGAAGTTGATGTACATTTAGCTCTGTCATTGATTTCACTGGACCTTTTAAATACATACGTATTTATATGTATTTCGTAAGGACACCATATGCATGTACACTATGTTTATACCCACACCTACATCTCTTTCTCTCTCTCTCTCTCTCTCTCTCTCTCACACACACACACACACTGTTCTGTATTTTTCAGGAAAAAAACACTGATGTCAGAGTCACATCAGCAGAAATCATTTGCAAATGTCAGATCCCTAATTCGTTCCTCAGTTCAACCCTCGGCTTATCTGAGAAATAGTTCTAGGCATATATCAAACCGAAAAGAAGAACTTGGAACTATATGCTCCAAACTAAGATGGAAGGGGATAAAAAGAGAGAGATGGGTGGAGATCAACAGAAACAAAATTCAGAAACCGTTGCCTTTCCTTTCTCCTAGCGACACCTAGAGCCTAGGACATGGAAACTGCATTGTTCTCCAAGCATAACACAATCCCACAGTTTTAAGTCAGACTTAAGGAAAAAGTGCATCATTTCTGTCTGCATTGCAGTTCAACTGTCTTCTCTAAGATTCTCAATATTTTAATCCTCCAGAATTTGCCCCAACCCCAGTAAAACCCCTCCTCAAAGAATTCCAGTTCCTTGAAGGAGATGTCTGAAGAGTGCATGCATTTCCCTCAGGACCCGACCCACTGAAGGGAGGGACATCTCTCTGCTCACTATCTATGTAACCAGGGGAGTCTGGAGAGGATCCAAAAGAAAAGAAGAAAATGTCACGCAAGACCTGATATAGGCTGTGGGGTGTGTGTCTGTATGTGTGCACACACACAAACTTTCGTCATCCCCATCAGTCTTCACGTCCTCCATTCATAAAACAAAAATGACCAGCAACAACAACAAAACCTTCGTGGCTTTTTTTTTTTTTTTTCAGAAGCGTTCCTGTGAAAGCTCTCAACACCCCCACCCCAACCTTGGACTATTAAAAAAAAACCAAATGGTGAAACAATGTGACCCAGGGGGAGACATATTTGAATGACCACAGCTGCCTGCTCAGTGCAGGAACATGGAAAGCCCCGGGTATGTCAGGGTCGGCTGTCTGAGAGGCTTGTATGAGGCCCCGTGCCCACTGCCCCCAGAAAGGAAACTCCTCAAAGGTACACGCACTGGGTTCTACAAGCCAACACACCCTGCATATCTCTAGGGCCAATATAGCAGCCAGGCCAGCTCTGCCTGCCAGTCTGAGAGCTTGTCTGGCATTTTTCTCTTTTCTCAGGAAGAGGATAGCTCATCAGGCAGTTCCTTCTCCCTGTGGTCCTCCCTGGCCCTTGTAATAGCTGGAAGGAATCAAGAGAAGTAGCTGGACCCATCCATCTCAGCTGCTCGCCAGTGTCCTAACTGAGTCATCAGTTACTAAGGTGATATGCAAATTCAACCTTTGAAACCCAGGCTTCCAGCCCAAGGAGAGTAGAAAACATGCTCGTGAAGTTTTCTCCTAACGCAGGTCTAAGGTAGAGCTGCTAGTCCAAGGCTGGGCGTGGGAGACAGGCAGGGCCTGACTCCCATCAGCAAAAATTGGGCTGGGCCTTGGGACAGGAAGCTGGGCCTCAAAGGCGAGTGTTTTGTACCCCTTTCCCAAAGAAAATCAGCACTGGAGGGGAAAGTGTCCTGGAGAGGTGAGAAGTACAGGCCATGTGAGCAAAGGGACAGCGTAGGGTAGGTTCTGGAGGGCACAGCGCCTAGATTCCAGTGACAGGTGGGAAGCCTGGGACTTTATCTTCCTCAATCTTAAAGAGGGGGGGGGGGGGGGGCGATGAAGGAAAGATGGGAGGGAGGGAAAAAAGGAGGGAGGGAGGGAAAGAAGGAAGGAACGAACGGAGGGAGGAAAATCAAGTTGTAAGCACAGACTGAATTCTCCCCTTAGGATTTATCACACCTTACAGTAACCACAGACATCCACACACCCAGCGACACCCCCCAGCCATCCCACATCCCATCAGCGCAACCCCACAGACGTTGCTCTCTGGAGCACCAACTCCTGGCCCCGCAGACCGAGCCCCGCTCCGGGACAGCGGTGACCGAGATCGGCGCTGAGGAGCGAGTCCGCCGCGCTCCGGGGAGGCAGAGGAGGGGAGGCGGGAGGGCGATCCCGACCCTCAGATGCGGAGCGGGCGCGTCTCCCGAGCGCTCGGCCCCGTGCCCCGCGCCGCCCCCCACCCACCAAGATGCTCTTACGTCCTCGTCGTCACCGTCGCTCCGCGCCTGGTACTGGAACCGGGGCCGGCCACCCGCGCCGCCGCCGCCGCCGCCGCGCTCCCGGGCCGCCGCCGCGGGCGCCGGGGCTCCGAGGGGCTTGGGCCCCGCGCCGTCCTCCTCCGGCCCCTGGCCCCCCCAGCAGGCGGCTGGCCTCCGGGGGCGCCGGGAAGGAGCGCGAGGTGTTGATCTTGCCCGTGAACCTCTGGTACAGCGAAGCCATCGGTGCCCGCGCCCTCGCCCGCCGCCTCGGGGGCGTCCTGGGCTCCGCCTGCCCCTCTCGGGCGCCCGCTCCCCGCCGCCTCCGGGGGAGAGGGAAGAAGCCGCAGGAGAAGGGGAAGCCGGCGGCCGCGCTGCTCGCGCGCGCCACTCTCAAGTCGCCGCCGGGCGGCTGCGGGGCTCGGCTCCTCCGCCCCCTCCCCCGGCGGCTCGCGGAGCGGGGTCGGGCCGTGCGCGCCGCCTCGCTCTCTCCGCGCTTTCCAACTCTGCGCGGCCGCGGACGGCCTCGGCGACGGCGCCGGAGGAAGGAGAAACCCCCCGCAAACATAAAGGGAGGGAAGACGCCTAGGCCCCAGGACTGGCACCACCTAGAGACCGGCGAGGAGCCAGCGCGGCGCTCCGCGCTCCCCCCACCCCCGGCCCCTCGCGCGGCGCCTCCTCCCCCTCCCCACCGGGCCCTCGGCGCGGCCGGGTAATGGCGCCGGGGCGGCGGGGGGGGGCGCGCGGGGCGAGGGCGCGAGCTCGGGGCCCCGCGGGAGGTCGCACCCCCAGCGGCGCGGGAAGGGAGCGCGGCACAGGCCGAACACGCGGCGGGCTCGGGGGTCCTAGAGGCGGGGCAGAGCCCCGAGGGCGCCCATCCTCGGCGCGGCGCGTCCACACGCTCGCACCCCGCGCCGCTGCAGCCTCGCCCCCTTCCCCGCGCTCCCCCCCGGGGGCTCCCTCCGGCTTTTCTTGCCTAACTGGCAACAACAGCCAAGACCCCTCGGGCCTCGGGGTGCTAAGTGGGGCGAGGGAGAGCAGCCGCGGGCTGCGCGGGAGCTGGCTCGGATGCCCGCTTCCCGAGGAGCCCTCCCTGCTCGCCCAGGCCAGCGCGGCTCCGAAAACAGCTTCGTTTTCCCTCCCCCGGGCTCAAAACGAGGGGAAAGCACAGGTCGCGGAAGGCCAGCAGGCAAGGCCCGGCGGAGGCCTCGCCAGCGACTCGGCGCTGCGCTCCTCCCTGCCCATCCCAACCCTTCTGTGGCCCCCGCGGGCTCCCTGCTTGTTTTCAGTAAACAGAGGCAGAGGCCGAGCCTCTGGGATGCCCGCAACTTCTCCAAAGCTGGCTCCGCCCCTCGGCCCCGGACCAAGAGGAAGGGGCGCGGAGAAGCCACAGCAAACAGGGCGCCGGGCTCGGGGCGCTTTCGCGCATCTTGCTGCAGTAAGACGTGCTCCAGCGCCCCTGTGTGGAGGGTCACCGGCATGCCTGGGCGCCCGGCACCCACTCCGGAGCAGGCGGCCTTCTCTCCGCCCTTTCCCGGGTGCATCGCTCCTTCGGGCCTGCGGGAACCGCTCGCTCGATCCCCACCTCCAGTTCGCTCCTCCGACTTCCTTATGGCTCTTGGGGAGGCTTCCTTCTCCTCTGGATCCCACCCACAGCCCTTCCCTCTTGTTCACGGACCCTCCGGCCTGGACACATCTGTCCCGACTTGCTCTCCGCAGAAACTAGGACCTGAAACTCCGGGAGGGGACAGGTGGAAAGCTCGCATCTGTCCACTCGGCCGTTCCTTCCACACCGGGTCAAAGCGGGCGTCTTCAACTTCACCTTCTTCCCAGACACAGGGAGGCCCCTTCTTGGGCCGTCTAGGTTTCCATGACTATTTGATTTAGGTTTAAAAAAATAAAAAGGCGAGGCCATGGCCACTCGGAAGGCCGTACTGCGGGCTCACCAGCCTTTGCTGGGTCTGAATCCAAGGCAATCTCCTGGCATCACTGCCCAAGCCCGGATATCCCCAAGAAAGCCCCTGCCTGGTCCAGAATTGCCTCTTCCCACCAGGGTCCCTAACTTGGAGAAGCTGGATGCTGGTGCGTAAGCCTCCTGGGAGGACTTACGTTTCAGTCCCTTCCACACTCCTCCCAAGTCTCAGCCCAGTGGGTAGTCTTGTTTTAATTAAAATGGATTGCCACACCCATCCTCTGTTGAATGCACTGTGGCTTCCCTCCACTGTGAAGAAAAGTGCGACTTTAAAGTGGTTTAAAGACATTTAGGCAACCATGAAAACAAGGAAAACCAATCTCCCAATAGCTAAGAGGCTCCCTGAACCAGCAAAAGGCCTCCAGCACAGGCAGATGTCCCGCCCACAGGTCTGGGGGGGCACAGAGCGTCACCAGCCCCTCTTTACTTTGAAGACAGAGGCAGCAATTACAAGAGCCACAAAATGACACTTTAAAAGTCATCACATTTAGATAAATAGGAAACCTTGCTGTCATCCCCCCTCCCCCGCCCCAGCTGTGCTTTTGATGGGAGGAAGCTGCCTTTCCCAGCCCGACTTGAAAGGGAAGCTCGTGCTGCTCCCTGCGGCATCTAAATGTAGATGCTGGTGGGGTCCTTCTTACGTAACATACATATGACATTTGCATGTATGTATTCACACAAAGCGTAAGAAGTGGCATTAGACACTCCTTGTGCTAACATTTTATACAAAATATAGTATTTATACAGAAATAGCTTACGTAGCATACCCAATGCTTTACAGAACTGCGCACATTCACAATAGTGGGTTGAAACGGAGAGATGGAGGTGCTGCCCTCACTTTTAAAAATCATTCTCAGCGCGCCTGGGTGGCTCAGGTGGTTAAGCGACTGCCTTTGGCTCAGGTCATGATCCCAGGGTCCTGGGGTGGAGTCCTGCTCAGCAGGGAGCCTGCTTCTCCCTCTGACCTTCCCCCTCTCTCACGCTTGCTCTCTCTCTCTCTCTCAAATAAGTAAAATTGTAAAAAAAAAAAATCATTCTCCACTGAGCGTGTCGGTATTCAAATTACAATTTGGTCAGTGTCAGAGATCGTAACTAAATGATTCAGACAACATAATAAGCAATTTTTATTTAGAATTATTTGTAAAGTGAAGAAACGCAAAGACTCATGAACCACTGAAGGGAGAGCTGAGGTACACGTTTGTGCTGAGAGAGAACAAATCTAAAAATTAATCAGGAGAAACAGGGGACGGAGGGAGGGGCTCCGGGCCTAGCCGGTGGAGCCCTGCGGCAGGTGGAAGGGCCACCAGAAGCACCAGGAAGGCAGCCTGCACCGAGCCTTCTCAGGCCCTCTTCAGGAGTCCTCTCGACAGGGGGCCCGCTACCTCCCTCCCAAAGGGTCTGCTACTGTCCTCCACCTTGCACTCCACCCATCACCCTCAAGACCGTTCTAGACTCAGAGTGTAAATACACACATGCATGATGGCACACATTTCACGTGTGTCTTAAGCATTTCTTTACCAAGGGCAGTGTATTTTTAATACTTAATATGTTTTTAAAGATTTTGTTTATTTATTTGACAGAGAGAGATCACAAGGAGGCAGAGAGGCAGGCAGAGAGAGAGGAGGAAGCAGGCTCCCTGCCGAGCAGAGAGCCCAATGCGGGGATCGATCCCAGGACCCTGAGATCATGACCCGAGCTGAAGGCAGAGGCTTTGACCCACTGAGCCACCCAGGCGCCCCAATACTTAATATTTTTAGTGCCAGGACTGAGAAGTCACAAATGCAGCGGAGCCAGTCGGTCAGCGGTCTGGGCTGCATGAGGAAATGCAATTGCGGAGAATCGCAACGCAGGCAGTTTGTGTTTACGATACGTGATGAGCGCACTTACTGCCGTCGATAGCTTTTTCAGCCTCCCCTTCCTTAAATAGGGGAGAGGTTCCGAAGAGTAGCAGAACTTCCGGATGAGCACTTAAATACAGGTGCGCTTCAGGACGCGGGTCGATAACCGTCTCGGCTAGCCCGTCACCAAACACCGTGAAGACGCTCTATCAAAACAGACCCCACTTCTGCTTACGGGAAACTCCTTTTTTTGAAAATATCTCATGGATTACTTCATGTGAAGATATTGATCCCTCCATACTGCTTAAAACCGTGTCCACGGACCCATTTTTCCACCGAGTTCAAAGGATAGTTTCCCCCTATTAAATAAAGGTGTGGGTGTGTGTTTATTTTCCCAGCATCAATTTAAAAAACAAATATGGCAAGTCATTGGGATTAGGCAAATGCTGCAAAATATGGTGGACAGTCATTTTTTTTAAATGACAATAAAAGGTCCTTTGTGTGGTTCACGTGCAAGCTAAGCCTTGTGAAAATACCCAAAAGTATACTGAGTTCCGCAGGCTAAGCATGGTTTTTATTAGCTAAGAGGTTTTCTTATTTCTAGCAGAGAATTATATACCCTGTAGTTTACGTCTTCTTTCTCTGTGAGGGAAAGGAGGAGAGCAGAGCCCGATCTGAGATTTGCTTCCTTCCGGATGCTGTGACATGAGAAAGGAAATGACCAGCAGCACATGCTGAGCTAATGGAAGGACTTCCCCAAGCCACTGGACGCCAGCATCTTCTGGGTATTATCACCTTGTACTCATATCAAAGGGAGAAATCAAACAGTATCTCAGTAGCATACATACAGAGCCTCTTCCCAAATCAACTCTATTTATCTGTCTTTAAGAAAAAAAAATTTTTTTGAAAGGTGCCTGTCAACCAGGAAGGCCAGGCAACATGACTTCTTTACAAACTTTACAAATAGGAAATGTCCAGCACAAGAAAAAGGGATTGCTTAGTCCCGGCTTTTGAAAAACACGAAATGAAGGCAGGCATTGAGTTAATTTTGAGCTATTCAAGTTGGTACTTAACAATTACTGTTGTAGAGAGAAACATTTATTTTAACCCAACAAAAGGTCTTACTCTAAAATTAATAAAGTGCGCTGTGAATCTCCCCGTGGCACTTTTATTTGCATTTTAATATAGCCATTGTTCACCTGTGTGTTGGTACTTGGTGCCAACACCTACTAAGGACAACCAGGCTGCCTCACCCTGTGCCTCCAAACACTGGCGGTTAATCCACAGAGGAGGCCAAGCTGATTGCCAGGTCCCTACAACAGCCACCGGCTTAACTAAAAGGCTGGGGTCAACCTAGAGGAAACATCTGTTCCAGCCCGGTGGGTGGGGGCTGTCCCTCCTCTTGCCTCTGACACCTGCCTGTCACCTACCTCCTCCTCCCACTCCTCTTCCTTTCTTTCCTTCCCCTTCTTGTCCTTCATTCCTGTCCTTGCTCTGGGTCACTGTCAACACTCTTTCTTCTCTACAAATTCCTTGCTGCTCTCTGCATACTTCTAAAATCTCGCTTTTAATGCCAACATCTCCTCCAAAATTATCCAAGCAATCTCTTTCCGTCCTGGAGGAGGCACCAACCGCCGTCTTTTCTTGTGTCCTCGTTACGCGAGCTTTTTCCAAGGCTCTTAAGATTTTCAGAGCATGAGATCTGGAAGAAAGTCTGTTGTTTCTGTTTGTTCCCGGCGATCATTTGAACAGAACGATGCCGTTACCTGAAATGTCTTAATTCATACATTGGGTAATATTAGATCAAAAGGGACGTGACTTCGGCTCTGAGATGTCCCCAGAGCTCCTCGCCCTTTCCAGCCATGCACCCCCTCCAGTCTCCCGAATTAAGTTAAATCTGTTTCCCTTTAATGTTAAAGTGACATTAACGAGCCCCTGCGATCCAGTGCCTCCTGCTTTAGCCAACAGAGGTGATGACTGTGTTCTGGAAGAGAAAGCTCTTATCCGTGCTCTCACGTGACCAACGGTGAGCATTCTGGAATTCCAAGGCATGGAATGACTTGTGACACGGGCAAGCAAGTTCAGGGCCCCAACCCTCACACGGGGCTTCTGGAACTTATTTTATTATTATGGTTGCTGTTACTATTTCACATCGTGTCACCCAAGAAGGGTTTTAGGCTTTTACTTGAAAACAACAACTGGACTAGGAAAAGATAGAAAGAAACAGGGTCATTCCAATGCAGGGTCTTCTTTGGAGAGTGGACACAGAGCTGAGGCTGAGTTATTTAATTCTGCCTTGTAAATCATACCCACTCGCAGGCCAGTGGAAATAGTTACAGAAAAATAAAGAAAATCTGACTCCACTAAAAATGATTCCAGTTATAACACGGAAGGGGGTACGGTATGTTCCTAGAACGTACAACAGGACTAAAATTGAGGGAGGCTGAGTGTGACGCTGATGTCATCCCCCCTAGAAAGACAGGGCTGGTGAGCGAGCAAGGACAAGAGGAAGTAAGGCCAGCTGTGAACGCGCCTCCAGGTCCACGCGTCACATTCGGCGGCGAGATGCAAAGAGGGACGAGAGGAGAGACACGGAGGCCCCGTGGTGTGCCTCGGAGGGTCCAGGCCAGGGTAGGACAAGTGCCACCTGCCACCTGGACCCCTGCTGGCAGGAATCTGGAATCGTCTCTCACAGAATCACTTCTCTCACCATCTTACCCCGCGCCCAAAATTACCAGATTTAAGAGCATTTCTTTGAGTTAAGGCACCGTCTGGAAAAGCATCCGTCAAAAGTCATTTGCAAACAACCAGGGCCTGAGTGAAAAGAAACACAAGGGTCAGCGGAGGCCGAGAGGGGGCAGCACCAAGACCACCCGCTCCTTCAGGTGTGTGGTGGCGCAGCCCTGAGTACAAGCTGCCTCTTCCAAGAGCAGGACTACATTTCCCAACCACAAGGTTCTAGATAAGTCATTACTTCCAGGGGTGCCTGGAGGCTCAGTCCGTGAAGCATCCAACTCTTGGTTTTCAGCTCAGCTCATGATCTTGGGGTCGTGGGATCGAGCCCATGTCAGGCTCTGCTCTCAGCCCAGAATCTGCTTGAGATTCTCTCCCCTTGCCTCTCCCCCAACTCGCCCATGTGCACGTGCATTCTCTCTCTCTCTCTCTCAAGGAATAAATAAATCTTAAAAAAAAAAAAAAAGGAAAACATTATTTCCACGTTCAACACTAACAGATTGGAATGTTGTTCGGCAAATATTTTTTTATTCCCTAACCCTTCAAATAGGGCATCCGAAACCGCCCCACCAACTTCCTGAGTGACTTCCCTTGGCCATTGGAATGTGAATGGACGTGATACAGGCAGAGGCTTCAAGGCACCTGTCCAGACCGCCTGACCTCTTGCACTCAGATGACCCAATCATATGAGGACACGTCCTGGGTGACAGCTGCCACATTGGCTTGACCTCTAGAACAAGTGCCCTTGGAGAGACCTGAACCCAGCCCACAGTTTCAAGCCACATCCGGTAATCAGGGAGCAGAGAGCAGAGCCACCGAGCCAAGCCCGTGAGGATCAGCTCCATCACACCTGACCAGCTGTGCATCCGCCAGACGTGGATCTTGGAACAAACGCTTGTTGAATGAGCCGTCAAACTGGAATGAATTGTTACAGCATACGCTGGTGGTCTCATTAGCTCACTAAAACAAAAACCAAACCCAGGCATGCAGAATGGTAGCGCTAATGTCAGTCTTTACTGAAAGCAATTCACCTACTTACTCAGTGAATATTAGAACGCCGGCTAGGTGCCAGTCACCGTGCTGTGTGCTACGGACAAAGTGATGGACTAAAATGAACACAGTCCCCGCTTTCCTACAGATGAGAGTCGATACTCCTTACAGTGAATGAAGACTAATGTTATAAATTACACGGCCAGATTGAAAATGACTTCCTTTTGGGAATAAATGCATTTTTCTCAATTTCTTGCTCATTCTGGTACATTTATAGTCCTGCTAGCTTCATTAGAAAAAGACTCTTGGAGAGCACTAGATCACTAATGTGTTCATAAGAATGCCCTAGTTATTTATTGGACGAGTGCTAAGTGGCATTTTCAATCCACTCGAAGAACTATCTCTAGACCGGCAGTACAGGGATCACCTAGGAATTTGTTAAAAATAAGAAATCTGTACACCATCCCAAACGAACTAAATAAAAAACCTGGGGCTCAGGCTCACAACCTGTATTTTAATCAGTCGCCCAAGTCACTGTGACTGATACACGCTCCAGTCTGAGAAAGTCAGGCTGGAATAACAATGTACCTGAGTCCTTTATTCTAAACGGCACCAAGGTGGCCTCAAAGATTCCCGTGAAGGTCTGCTTTCTCCTGGGAAATGGCTTGCCGATTCAAATACTCAACAAGGATTTTCCAGAGGGTAAGAAGTTTTGGGGAATGCACAAGGCCCATCTTCCTCATTTAAGTAGAGGTTATCTGAGCAGTTGGAAGTCAAAATAGAATGGAGGAGAGCAGGCCTTTTCAGGACGTTTTTAGCCATTTCACCCCTGCACTGAGACGTTGAGGGCTCATCTCAGGAAGATGGTAGTGGCCGAGAGGGGACTATCAAGGCAGAAACCGAAGATATAATCCAAGCCAAGATGCCACCCTCCCTGGGGCTTATCTCACAGACGCTTGGATTTTGCACGTCTGCAAAATATCTCTCCTGCCTTACCAGAATATATGCAATTCAGCAGACAAGCCGGCAGAATTGCAAGAAAAGAAGAAAAAAAGCATTACTTTCAAAAATTGATTTCATTAAAAAGTCCTCAGTGCCTCTATTTTAGACCCACTGCTTTTCTAATGCAATAAGAAAAAACTTGGCCTTGAATTAAAAAATCAATGAGGTTAATAAACACATTTAAGTTGGAAACTGACTTTTATGAACTTAAATTTCCTAAATCTACTCCTTTAAGGCACATTAAAATGTCTGTTATAAACTCCATTTTTCCCCCATCATCACTTAAGATTTTTTTTCCAGAATTCCATGGAACATCCCTATTTTTATGAACACAAACCTATGTTAAAAAAGTGGGCTAACGCTACTTCGGGTGGTTCAAAGGTGTCTCTTGAATTTTAAGACGTTCTTTGAGCCACACGTACAAGTTTAATGTTTGTGCATGACTGTCAGTGTGCAAATAGATTATGACGTGTGACCCTTGACCGTGGGAGAGAAAGCAAAGCCCAAGGCTGTGTCCTCTCTCTTTTCGCATTGTCTTGGGCGATTGCAAGAGACAGTGATGCAAAACCCTGATTCACCCACGTGTGGGTGGGTGTATCCCGCGTGAGAAGCCGTGGGTTCTCATTAATGAAAACATATTACATTAGGAGCGAGAAAACCTAAATGAAGCCACTCATTTGCTTTGTGTGGGTAATTCACTCCACTGTGCGCTGTAACTCCATCAGCTGCCTTCTACCCATTTCTGAACAGCTTCCTTCTCATAGAGGGGGAAAATAGCTTTGTCTATACCACTAATTGCATTTCAAATCATTGTAATTTGGAACTCAAAAAAGCAATTCCCCCAACAATTACTTATGTTTATATTTTGCTTGACAGGTAAACAGAAATTGCCCGTTGGCTAAATAAATCCATTAGTCATATAAGCCTGCAATTTGAACGGGTTTTCTTCCCTCACTCACAGCAAAACTAAAATTGACTCTGCTACAACAGGGTGAGGTAGACCGCATTTACGCCCTCGGTTGCACGGAGTCTCTGATGGGTCCTATTACCTCAATTCTCTGCACTGTTCCCATAATCACCGCCATTTCATTCCCTTGTAACCCAACAATACCCAAATTACATCATTTATACAGAACCTTTTCAATCTTTGCGAGGAAGGACGGATAAATGAATGCTTTCAAAGGACGCTGAAGGATTTCTGAGCCCTCTTACAGCAGTGGGAAAGGCTCTGTTTCCATCCGTGTTTCGGGATGCCTCTATTTCTCTCTCTCAGAGCTCTGAGACCATGCACGTCAGGTTTTAACTCCGAGCGGGATGTAAATGGCTGGTTATGATCTAAATGAATTCCAAGTCTCCAATACCTTTCTTCAGCACTTAACTTGCTCAGAGAGAAATGATATAAAGTCATTATATCCAAATACGGGATAGAATACAGAACTCATGCGTATGCTAAGATAAAATAGAAGGCTTCAAACAAGTGACCCACTTACGTCGCAGACCCTCAAGTGGTGTACTTGGACCATGATGGGCACCTTAACCGAAAACTTGGGAGTACGTACTAGTCTAGCATTTTACCCACTGATTACATCTGCATTTTATTAAGTCTTCCCATCTACAACTGTAGACGTCGGGCCCTGAGGTACCAGACAGCTACGGAATCCCCAGGAAGGCAGCCTGCCCAGACGGAGCCTCCAGGTGAAAAACAGCCTCCTGATACGATGGCCTCTGGCGAGCACAGAGCACCTCAAAAGTTCAGCCCCGCCCAGCGCTTGGTTTCTGTTCCTGATGAGAGTGCGATGACGGTACCTTCCTAAAGTCAGGTGACACAGCTGCAGGAAGAGAATCAAAGCCGGTGAGCCCCAGACCCTTCCATCTCCCACTGATCTTGGAATCACTGCTAAGATCAATGCATTCTGGTTTGTGGGGGTTTTTTCTTCCAAAGTCTTGGCTAGGAAGGATGTTGGAGAAGCTCACGTGTTCACCAGCGCTAAGTACTCCCTCCCAACTTCTGAGACTTCTCCCTTCTTGGCATTGTGCTACGTCTTGCTAGTCAGAACTAACGACTCAAGGCATGATGAAAGAGTTCTACAAAGAGGGTATCTCCTTGATCTCCAGATCTGTACTGGCTAAAATCCAAAACACAGGAAGCAATGGGTGGTGGCAAAGACTTGGAGACCAAGAAAGCCTCGTGCGCTGCTGGTGGGGATGCGAACTGGGGCAGCCGCTGTGGAAGACAGCAGGGACGGTCCTCAGAAAGTTAAAAATAGCATGACTCTATGACCCAGCGATCACACTACTGGGTATTTGCGCAAAGAAAATGAAAACACTCACTCAAAAAGGCATGTGCACACTATGTTTACTGCAGCAGTACTTACAACGGCCAAGACAGGGACACAGCCCGAGTCCGTCAGGAGATGAATGGATAAAGAAGTGATGTGTTTACTGTATGTGTGATATATGTATATGAAGGAATATTATTCAGCCATAAAAAAAGAGATCTTGTCATTTGTGACAACACAAATGGTCCCAGAGGGTATCAGGCTCAGTGCAATAAGTCAGACAGAGCAAAACAAATACCACATGACCTCACGCATACGTGGAATCTAAAAACCGAGAACAAAAAGCAGACACAGACCCGTAAGTACAGAGAACACACCGACGGCTGCCCGAGGGAAAGGGGGTTGGAGGGATGGGCACAGTGGGTGAAGGGTTGTGGGAGAGACTGGCTTCCAGTTACGGACGGACGTGTCACGGGGATGAAAGGCACAGCAGAGGGAGTACGGTCAGTGCTGGTGTGACAGGGCCAGGTGGGGACAGGAGGGAGCTCCGCCTGTGGTGAGCACAGCACCCTGGATAGACTTGGAAGTCTCTGTACTGCACACCTGAAATCAGTGTAACATCGTGTATCAACTACATTTCAATTAAATAATAATAATAATAATAACAACCCCAGATCTGCACTGCACTGTATGCTGGGAAAGACCCGGATGTTATTCACTGACTTTGTGTTTTGAAAGAAGCCAAAGCATTTTTCTTTCCCAGAGGGAATCACATGCATGTTTCCTGTAGGCCTATACCCACACGCATTCTGCACTCAGAACCACCCATGTCAACGAGCCTCCTTGGTCCCCCAGAATTCTGCCTCTGCCCCTTCTTTTGGCCCCAGAATAAAGGATTTCTGTCTTCCAGTTACAAGTGTCTGCTTGGCTAGAGAGACGTGACCAGTTTCGGGGTGGCTACTGGCAAGACTTTTTCCTCAGAGTAAAGGAGAGTGGCGGGAAGAGGGGCCCTGCTCGCCGCCCCCCAGCACTGCCCCCTCCAGCCTTCTGCCTCTGAACACGGTTGTGGGAGCACCTGAGGGCTTGTGACCACGACGGAAAGGATGAAGGCTCGCAGGGATGCAAACCCAGGACCCTCACGACACACAGTTGCCGAACAGAACCAGACCCCGGACAGAAACCCCCGATTTCACCCGTTCCCATCAGGAACTGTTACGTCCCCAGGGGTTCTTCCTCCTCCTCTTCCTCTCCCTGGCCCTCTGCAGGGGGAGGACTCACTAGGCATCGGCTTCTCACACAGGGTTCCGGGGGGTTCCAGCAAGCTGTTACCTTCTCACATCCGCCGAACCTTCAGGAAAACTATGGCTCCCTATGGCTGACAACCCACAGAACACGTCATTGGGCTTTCCCCCGGGTTCGCCTGCGGGCTCTTGTCTAGGCTCCTGAGAGACAATACTCAGGATTTCCATTGACTTTTCCGCTTTTCCTCCGACAAGAGTGTCTGCAGGAAAATCCGCTCCGACTCTCAGAGGCCTCCCCACGTGGCGTGAGGAAACGTGCTCCATCCAAGGTCGCCGACGCCCCAGGGGAGCGGCGTGGGTCCTAAACAGGAGGGGGAGGGAGGAGACCCTCACGGCTTTACCACATGGAAACGTTAAAACTCACGTTCCTCAGGGCTTACCCTCGTCGAGCCCGCGGCCCGCAGCTGCCTCCCGAGAAGCCGACCGCGAGCTGGTGTCAGAGCAGCCGGCCTGGGGTCGGCGCTCCCCGAGCTGCTGGGAGCCGTGCGGTCCAGGGGCAGGACGGCGAACGGACACCAGGAGGCCGTGGCCGGGGCACCAGCCGTCGGAGTAAGAGCGAGAGTAAACACACTCTGCCTCGGAGGGACACAGAACTCTGCACCCACAGTGTCTGGGAAGAAGGTGATTCTCAGAACGCGTGTATGTCCCAGCTGGCCCGCGCCTTTGAGTGTCCAGCAGCCTCCACGCCGCGGTGGGGGGGGAGGTGCTCCCCAGAAACTGGATGAGCGGGAATCTGACCCCATGGTCATCAGCCTGTTTATCGATGCGAGCGCCAGCAAGGCTGCAGACGGCGTCGTCCTGAACTTGGCGTTGGGAGAGGAACGCAGGAAACCAGGCTCCTAAAGCCTGTCCCGCCTCTCACAGCGGCGGATTCGCTCGGACCCTGCGTGTGGTTTGCTCTTTGCCTTGATCCAGGGCCAGGAAACAACATGAGGAAGACGGGCTAACATGTTTCTCCCAATCTCCCGGATTTCTTCCCTTCTCGTCCCTTCTTGCTGCTTCTCGCCGTGCCTGTCCACCCCAACAGTCCCCCCGCGACGGCCTCCCTAGCCTTTCTGCACAAGCTGCAAATCCTAGCCACTTACAGCTTTTTATTTCAATGAGCTTTTGATGAATTCAATCCCCGGCCAAAACCCAAGCAGAACCAACAACAGAAAGACGAGTCACAAGGACACGGAGGAGCCTCGCGGAGGCGCTGACAGCACAGGGACAGACTGCGGGGCCACCGCTGAGCCTCCTCCAGTCCCACCCTCTCTGTCTCCTGCGACCGCAGGAAGGGGCAGGCCTCTAGGGGACTTCTGCTTCCCACGGGAAGGACGGCCGCTGCTCTATAAATGTTTCCAGTGCTCTCAGAAACAGTAAGTCAGCAAATGAACCGTAGCTCTGGCTTCTCATTCACGGAAGATTCAGTGATTCCTGGGGGGAGGGGGACAGCCATGAGCCAAATGTCCCCCGCGTTGTGGAGGTCAGACGTGGCCCGTGGATGGCTTCGTGTGCCATGAATTTTGTGGTTCAGGAGGGATCCTGGATCGGCTTTAGCCTTGTTTACCCGGTGCGCCCCTGTGGATGGGACACTGAGCAGGCTGCCATGGAAAGGGGGACCCGCAGGGGAGCCGCTGAAAGGGAGGGGGGACGTGACTAAAGTGAGCTTTATGTGGCCTAGATTGGCTTATTCCGCTTAGCCCTCCCCTTCCTCCCACCCCTCATCCTTTTAGGAGAAAAAGGAACCCAGAGAGAAGAGGCTGTGCTCTGACAGCAGACACCCTTTCTGAGGAAACATGAAATGAATCGGGGATGGGGGACGGCAGCCTCGCGATGGCCTTGTCAGCACGAGCCTTCTTGGCCTGCATAAAGTTATTCACTAATTTGGAGAAAGCAGCTTTACAACTTATTTTCAGTCATATTTTAAAACATGCACGTGTTTCTATAAATGGACCAAGGGTGTGGGAAGCGAGGACATCTATGGGTCCTTCGGACACCTCCTCGTGAGCTCTGGACTTAGTCATCAGCCTTTGATCCATAAAGGGTTTTGTTGATAAGTAAGAACAGATTCGACTTAGGGGATGAGGGCTTTATTGTCACGTTTTCTGGACACCATCGCACTCAGGAGTTCTAGAAGCTCTGTGGTGTGGGTGCCCCAGAGCTGGGACATGGCCCCGGGGCCACGTGCTACGTCGTCTGAGAACACGCACACCAGTCTTCTCCCCATGTGCTGCCGGCATTCGGAGGAGTCACACGCTTACAGCACGTCCCGGGAAGCTGTCAAGTTGCATTTCCAGATGGCACCACCACAGCCCTACTTCAAAGCCTGGCTCACAAGCCACTTCCTCCACGACGCCTTCCATGATTTTCTGTGAACCTGTGGAATCCTCGTAGCATCTCTGAGTACCAGCTTCCCACAACACACAACCCTCCCCCACCCCCTTGTGCCGTCATCCATCTCCTCACGCAGCGCATCTTACTAAGCATTCCCTACGGCCGCTCGCGTCTCATCTCCCCCATGGAAAGCTCCTTAGCGACAAGAGAGGCATCTCACTAAGGCTAAGGCAAAGAACCCCGTGGCAGACAGAGTAGGTGTTCAAATTACGGGGACATTCATTCACCCCAGGCTTATCTCCAACAGTCTTCACAGAGGTGTGGACTGGAAGACACCGCGTGGGAGTGTGCTGGGAGGAGTTCCAACGGGGAGCCGCCGGGACACCAGTGAGGTGATGATGCTCTTCCGGGCTTTAAAGAGACTGTGGGCCACAATCCAGCAGTGGGTCATGCTATTTGTGAAACTGGTATATGACTTTAGAGAAAAGTTTGAAAACATGGACACACTGTGTTTTTCTTCTGCAGGGGCACCGGGCCCTTCCCAGATAGGCTCCCTGCCTGTCCTCCCCAGGCACAAGCTCCTTAAAAGGAGGGACGGCCTCCAACGGTCCGCCTCTCTGCTCCCAAGCAGTGTCCATGCCCCTGAGTGGGATCCTGGAGGCAAACAGTCATACCAGTGGTGTTCAACGGCTCAGTCAGTCATTTACTCATCTCGTAAGCCACTGCTTTAAAACTCAGCCTTGTTTTTAATTACAGCATCATTGATTCTTTAAAAACAACTCTGTAAATATTTGCTTAAAGGGCCACCTGGGAAGCTCAGAAAAATCCACGTAGCTCGGGGCCAGAGCCCCTGGATAAGCCTGCCGTGGGGTCCCGGGGGACCTTCACTGTTGGCTTCAATGGTGATTCTGTCCCAGTGAACATTTGAGAATGCTAGCAGGGAAAATGAATTCCGAGAAGGTAAACAGACTGAGCTCTTTCTGCCGAGGGACCTGCCAGGGTCAAAGTTGGTCCTGGTCAATCACCTCTCTCCCTGCTGGTTCCTGGGAAGACTGCCTTCCTGCCAGCTCGATGCTGGTCCCAGGCAGCTCACTCACTGCATTTGCAGCTGACATGATTCTGCACGAGCCTGGGGATTTGCAAATGCGTCCATCGAGACTCGGGGTTTCACTCAACCTTGATCTGGCAAAGGCTAAGACGGGGCAACGTAACAGTATGATACAGTTTGGAATATTCTCAAATACACGAGGTCTTCATTTCCTTTTGTCTTGGGATATAATTTGTACCGACATTGCTGATGACCAGGCACACACACCAAAGATGTGCCTGTTGGCTAAGATGCCAAGGAACTCAGTGACACATCGGGACAAACAGCCCAGGTGTGTGGACTGGACCCAGGGGGGTGGGCACATCCCCGTCACCACGCCGTCTCACTACACACCACAGATCTTCCACCGACACTGCAGTACAGCGAGAGACGATGGAGGTGGCAATTCTGTTCAAAAATCCTACTTCCTAATGGAAAATATCTCTTGCTTGAGTGAGCAGAATCCTTGCAACACAGATAAGCCATCTGCTCTCCATTTCTTGTCCTACTTCCCACAGAAGGGTAGAAACAGCGCCCGGAGTAGGATCTGCATGTGTGCCATCTGAGCTGGGGCTCTTTCTCCGTCTCGTGGGCCCACGAACAATGGGGCCCACAACGGGAGGACCTCGCAAGTGGCAGAACGCAAACCCTAATTCAGGCCCTCCACGTTGCTGTAGGCACGACGTCTGAAGCTCATGTCGAAATACGTTTCTCGTTGGGGATACTTAGAGATTAAAACTCACTCCAGAGGACTGTTAAAAGCATTTAAAAAATTTATATGATGATTGTTTTAACACACACACACACACTCACACTGGCTTTTCATCAGTCTCCCCAGTGCCACACCATCAGTGTCCTTTTGGCCAATGGGTTCACATGTATATGACCATCTGTCCATGTCTTAAACACATCGTGTTTGCCAAGGACTAACCAGGGGAGGCGCTCTGCTCTTTTTACCAGGACGGCTTACAAATAAATTGCATGGAAGGTGTGAGAAGGGCAAGTGGTGCCATGATGGTCAATAGAGGTCACCTTTGTGGGTATCAATGGTTGAGAAAACATTAAAAAACATTCATTCTGTGCCTTTGCTATAATTCTGCGCTTTTTGGTGCTTTCAAATCTTCCATACAGCCTTTCTAGGTGTGTTTAAACTGATAAATGCTTTCTGGATAAAAGCATCTTGCCAGAAGATCGGTACCCAGAGACAGAATTTGTCCCTCGGACGCTGCAGGCCTCAGTCCCTAGTCTTAGTACCATCATCACAAGTGATTCCTGCAAGGAAAAAGGAAAGAGGTTTTTTTGCTCTCATGGGGGGGGGGCGCGGCAGAGAGGAAATAAAGTAAATGAGTGGTGTCAGGGAGACGTCACTCGGGCTGGTGTTACCGGTTCATTATCTGTAATGAAGTGATTCACGTAATTTCACATGGAGAGCCTCAGTAATTATTGTATCATGGCTGTATATGAGAGCTGATGAATTCTCGAGGGCAGCTTACTCACTGTACTTATTTATTTTCAAGTCTCAAAGTGAGGCCGCTACTCTACCATATCATAATTCTTTCCCAATGGAATCTTTTCACTCTCTCATTCAGAGAAGGCACAGGAGATACATCATTCACCACAGCTAATGACTATCCGGTGAGTGATTTCTCCATGCACACACACACACATGCAAAAACAAAAAGAAAGAAAGAAACAAACAAAAAAACCCCAACCAACCAAACAAACAAAACGGTGAAGACTTGACCCCCAAAATGCAGACTCCAGGAAAAATTCCTGGGGTTGAAAATCTTCAGAAACACAGGGATCGGGTGGGAAACCAAGATCTGGGAGAAGATCAGGCTGAAACTGTGGGTGTTGGCCACTGGTATCTGTCTTAGCTTCAGAAAATGTCAATTCTCCCAGTTTGGATTGGACATGGATGGGACTCTGAATTCAACCAATGACTAGGACTGACCAAATAAACCGATGGATTGATCTTCTCAATTTTCTATCAGTTGAGTCTTTATGACACAAAAGCAGCCTTCCGTAAGTGGAGGACAGAAGGGCAAGGAGAATGGCAACAAAGTGGAAGTAGAGGGACCGTCCAGCGCTAGGAGGAGGGGGCAAGGGAGGCTCACACACACCCAGACGTGTGCGAGGCCGACTCGCTTGTCCTGCGTTGGTTTCTCGATCTCACACATTTGAAGATGGCATTTCGTAGACGGATGGCTGTTGCAAGAATGGAGTGAGAATGCACACTACTGAGAAGGTAAGAGTTGTGTTACACGGCTGAGGTAAGCATGTCGGGCCCCAAAACAAATTCTGTCTTAAGTTAAAAGCAGGTTAAAGAGGAACTAGTGAGCTCAACAGACACACACACACACACACACACACACACACACACACACACAGGAAGGACAGAGGGAGGAAGGAAGACAGTCACCTACATTTGCTTCAGGGGACCTTGTCTCTAGAGAAGGGGTTACACTAGCAGTGTTGGGCGGACGTGGCCTAAAGGCACAGTGAGGGTCTGGGATCCGTCCCATGCCCTCATCTGTATCCCCTCAGACAAGTCTCACATCTTCCTTGGATGTCTGTTCCTCAGCTACAAACCTAAAGGGTTGGAACAGCGAGACACTCGAGGTTCCTTCCTGCTGTGAGCTCTGTGAAAAGGAGTAACAGCAGCAGAAACCCCTTTCTTGCTCTGAAAGGATGTGAATGGGTACAGCTCTGTTTTCAGATGAAAATAAAGAATGTTCAGTTTCTGGGAAGGAACGAACTTGGATTGACAACAGTTACATAGAAAAACGTGGCCTAAGTGATTGGTCCCACACTTACTAAGACATCAGCAGGAACAGCTAGCTGAACTGTGGGGCTCACGTCACCCACGGCGATCTCTCAGTGAGCGTTCTGCTCGTCTCTTCACGGCAGAAACAGTCCACTGTGTCCCCATAAAGATGTACTATTTGATGCCCAAGCATGAACTCAAATTCCTCGCTTTTATTCAAATGGCAGAAGGCTCTAGAAACCATGTCATACTAGAATAAACCGAAGAGGCCATTTGTCATAAATACTGCTTGTTCTTACTTCCGCAGGAATGGCCATCAGTGAACAGAGACCCTTGGGGCCAGTCTGTAGGATACATGTTAAGATCCTGCTGGTTCCCAAAAAGAACCGTGATCCTGAACCTGTTTTGTTTTCTAGAAAATTCACCAACCAAGAAATATGGGCGACCACGGGTTTAGCTCACCGAATCAATCACGTGACGAATATGACTGCACCAAAGACCCGTGGAGATGAAGAGACTGTAGGTACAAGGTCGTCTCTTCGTGGGGCAGACTTAGAGCCTGCAGGAGACGGGCAGCCCTGTGCTCAGTGGAAGGAGCGACCCCCCACACCAGGTAGTGAGGCAGGAGACCGGTCGCATGATGAAGTCAGACGGGACCTGGACACTGGACAAGGCCTCGGGGATGATTCCGTCTGACCTCCCTCGCGGGAAGACAAGGGAACAGGCTGGGAATGCAAGGGGGCTTCTCTGCAGAGTCAAATCCCTGTCCAGAGGGACAAAAAAAGAGAGAAAGACAGAGAGAGAGAGGAAAAGCAACGGAGACAACAACAGAGAACACGCATTTTCTTTTTTCTTAACTGCAGACGTGTGCTTACTCCAGGGACAAAGCAGAAAGACGGCGGGCAGATGTGTGTTTATTTCGAAGGACAATGAGTGAGTCTACAGCCTGTAAGACAGTAGTTCAAAATCAAATACCCTTGAGCCCCGGAGCTAGAAACCCTGGGTTCAGATTCTCTCTCCCTCACTCGTCGAGTTCTGGGCCAGCGACTTAATGCCTTTGTGAGAGGACACAGGTAAGGGCCTCCCTACACAGGTGACCCATGGGGTTAGCTGTGATGGGCTGTGTTACTGGCTGGGATGGCCTCAGACACAGAGGCAGGGCCCAAAGCCCAAACCAGCTAATCTGTCCGGCGTAACAAGGCGGCTGGTGGAGGAGAGAGTGGAGACAAGGATCCCTCTAGAAACTGATCACCCAGAACAGCCTGGTAGAGTCTGTGTTTCTGCCCTCAGCATCTTATACTTAAATATAGAAAATAAAATCCACTGGATCACAAAGAAAATCCATTATTTTTAAAAACAGTTGTAACTATACCAAAAATAAATTTATACGGATGAATCAGTGACCCACAATAGAATACCTTAAAAGCATGGACAGGTTAAAGCTCACTGTAGTTTTTATTAAGTTATATTAGTGCCATGTCTTTTCTGGCTGAGCTGAATAACAATTAACGGTGCGGTGGTCCCGGACAAGGAAACCCCCCCACCCAGCTGGATGTCCGGATCCCACTTTTTCATTTTGACCACAGGGAGAATGCAACTCCGGTTTCGAGAAGAGACACAATTATAAGCAGAGGGAACATTCTCATATCTCCCTTCATAAGAAGACATCCTGGTCTCCAAAACACTACATTCTCCAAAGGTTTTGGCTTAACCTTGAATGGAGAACACGTGACCTGCACTCTTGTTGCTGAAAGACCAATGAGCATCGAGTGGCCTACGAGTCACTGACCTACTACTCTTCATTGGGATCAATCTTCCCGATGAAAACATAGAATATGCTAGAATGAAAAAAAAAAAAAAAAGAACAGAATTGCCTGAGACTGAGCAGCTCTGGCCACACATCTGAGCACGTGCAGACGGTCAAAACCTCTGCAGGAGGCCCGGCACTCGGGACGACCCCGGTTCCGAGTTAGTGGTGAGAGTAACCTATATTCCGAGACATCTTCCATTGTCCTTGTGATATGAAAATATCCGTGATTTCTACTGGCCACAGGCACTGACAAACCACTTTGTATTTTTCCCACAGACATATGGAAGGGAAACTATGTTTCCGTTAGACACCAGTAAAATTTTTTCTTTCATCCAAGATCCCCTGAAATCCCACACTGAGAAGCCTTGCCGTGGGGTCTGAGATGGGGAGGAGAGGTTTGGGTGTAACGTCTAAGAGAAGGGTTCCCTGCGGTGAGGAAGACCCAGGAACTTTAGGAACAGAGAAGCCTGTACTCGACATGAAGGCTTTTCTGTGTTTCTCCAAAACTTTGGTTGGGGGAACAGATGAAGGGGGTTAGAAGGGACAAACATCCAGTTATGAGACAGAGGACCAGGGACGCGGTGACTGCGGTAAACGCCGCCATTGGTACAGAGGCGAGGGGTTAAGGGAAGGGTCCTCGGGGTTCTCTTCACAAGGAAAAAAACCTTCTCCCTGTTCCTGACTGTATCTACAAGATGAGGGGTGTTGACTAAACTCGCTACGAGAATCATCTCATAATATTTCTAAGTCTAACCAGTAAGCTGTGTGTCTTACTGAGTGTTGTAGACCAGCGACATCTCAGAAAAACCAGAAAAACTTTTTACAAAAACACCTTAGTTGGTGAGACCTGGTCCCACCTTGTCACCGCACACTCCCACCAGCCCCAGCAGCCCCATCTCCCCGGGTGCCGTGTGGATGGAGGAAAGGAAGCCAGTGCTTTCTGACATCTGGGTTGACTCCATTTGGAAGATGTCAATGACATTTCAGAAAAACACGGCTCACACGCAGAGACACAGCCTGGGAACAAAACTTATTTTTTGATGTAAACCATTTCCAACCTTCCATAGCACCAACCCAGGGAAGAAAGGGGCCTGGAATCGCACCAAAACAGTCATGTCTCACACTTCCATTTGAGTTGGAAATGGCTGTTTGGAAGCTTTTTGGAGTGAAACCCCTAGGTCAGGATGGACGCAATGGTGCACCCCCAGGATTTCTGCCCAGATTCAGGCCTCAGGGCTGGGGACAGAGGTGGTGTGTATGTGTACGTGTGTGTCCTATGTGTGCATAGATGTGTGTCCTGTGTGTGCATGTGTATCCATACATGTGGTGTGGGCACACATGTGCGCATGTACGTGGTGTGTGCCTACATACAGGGGACATGGGAGCAAGCCCGGAGAGGAGGGCTGGGAGCCCAGGAGAAGGCAGAGCCACAGAGGTCGGCAGACAACCTCACCAGCAGCCCTCAAAGGGCCAAATAACCATGCAAAGGGGAGAGTACAACTCAACCCCGAGACACAGGCATGACCCCCCCCCCACCAAAATGCAGGGTCCAAGGAGCATTGCACAGGAGTCTAGTGAACACAGAGACCAGGTTTCACCTGGAGACAAGAAGCAAGGAGGATAGGACAAAGGAAGCATGCTGACTGTCCACGTCAAAGGGTTGAGATCCCAACACTTCCCAGGGGAAAATACTGTCACCAGGGAGAGATCTGCGCTTAAGAGATGAAACATGGAACTTATCTGTCCTCCGATCCAAAGGCGCATGGCTGAGAGGGTAACAGATTATATGGTAAAATCGTTTGTACTCCGAAAAAATGACAAAGGCACAAAATCACACATAAGTAGAGCCTTTCCGAGAAGGGTGATGTAGGGAAAGAGATTTCATTGGGTTTTGGAAAAACATAAAAGGTCTGAAATGGATAAAAAGAGACCCATGGGACCAAATATTTAGATTCGGGTCTATAAAAATGCAGGACTGAGAGACGCTCATTGAGATTCAAAGCAAAATGTGTTGTGTAGATTTAAAGGAGGAAATCTCAGAGTTGACAAATTTTATGTCAAGAAAGAAGAGAGCAGGTGAACAACCATGGTGGGGGGCGTGCTGGCTCCCTCAGTTAGCCTCCAGCAACGGCCACATCAACTGACCAAAGCCCAGGGGACTTAGCATGGCCGGCAGACAAGAAGGTCCCTGCTGGACTCAAGAAGGTGACAAGTCAAAGCCTTTAGGAGCAGGATGGATTCTCTGGGAGCAGGAGTGTCCCGGGAAGTCCACCCCAGGATCCCTCACACACCAGTGGACGCCCACATTGTTCTTACGGAAAATCTGGGCCACTCTGGTCCACGCAGCGGGGAGAGAGCGCATCATGGCCATTCGGTGTCTCTTCCCTCACCTCCCCTCAGCCCCACAAAAACCCCAGGCTCCCAGAAGACACCATGTGTGTTGGGGGGAGGGTACGATAATTCTCAAACCAACTATCACTGGAAAGTGATGGTGATGGCACGTAAAACCTGGACAAATGAAGTTAACGACATATGAAAACGTGCAGGAAAAGCAGAAGCGTCATAAAAATTCAGGCACTATTATTACTAATAGGTCTCAAAAATCCTTTTCTACCTCCTAATGGGAAAAGAGCCAGCGGGATGGGAAGGATTATTTGCAAAGACGCGGCATTACATTCTTATTTTGCAAAAGTAATCACGCCATGTTTAATTTCCTTTAGAACTCCCTCATCATAATTACATTTCAAAGCTGTTACTACTAATCTCTTGGTATTATTTTCCCAAACGAAACAAGGGAAGACAAGAGCAAGCCCCACAACAACGTGGAGAATGGAGGGAGGCAGCTGCTAAACTTTCTTTTTATGCCTCAGATTCAAATTTTATATTGATTTGAATTCATGTGGACTCGGAGCCATTTCTTCCCACCACCTCCCCCAAAAAGGAGTCACTGGACGTGGACCCTCCTTGCAGCCTGATGTCCCATGGTCTGGTCGTATTTCAGGCTCAGACTTGGGTCTAGCAAGTTCCGCAATTTTGCCAGGTCTCGGTTCCCATCTCCGCATCATGGGGTGGGGGGTGGGGAGGGAGACAGTCCCCAAGAGCACCCGAAGTCCTGGTTATTCACTAGGAGTCACAGGACACAGACAAGCACAGAGACTCCTAATTACAACTACGGCAGCAAAAGGATACGATTAAAATCAGAAAAAAGTCAAAAGGTACATGAGGCAGAGACCACGAAAAACCAGGTGGAAGCTTCGCGGCGTCCTTTGCTGGTGAGGTCTCCCGGACACACTGACTTCTCCCGGAAACCAGACTGCCGGCTAAGGCAGGGTGCTGTCCAGGGTTGGTTAGGTAGCTCGACAGACCTCGGCCACAAGATGCCCCCAGGGCAAACCCAGGCTGTCCCCATGAGTCTCACCGTGAGGATAACTTCTCTGATCGAACGGGCAGCAGGCGGCCCCAGAAACGCTCTTACAGGGCAGAATGCTCTGGGCCAGGGTTTGAGCACGTCAGGCCTTGCGGTTTGGCACCCCTCCTCCACCCCACGGTCAAAAAGAGGCTCGGAAGTTCTCTAGTTTTGGGGACTGCAATCTATTTAAATAGCAACACAGGAAACCTACGTATTATATTTTATTGTTTTGATCTCGTCTTGGCCCACTAGGTTTCCTGGCCTTCACATGTGTCACGATGTACACTTGAAGGAAATGAAAGTGCACGAGAACTGAAGAGTTTCAGGCGTTAGAGGACGGCGTGGCCATGCTGGGAACCGTGGGGATGCCGGGTCACTGACCGTGACAGTCGATGGGGGGGGTGCCTCAAGGACAGACAAAATGACGTTACAGGATCGACGGGGACTCTGGCTCAGTCCCACTGGCTGAGTTTCAGTGACGGCCCCCGTGCTCCAGCACCATCCCGACCCCTCCCCCGAGGCCCCCCCTTGCCCCTCGGCCCCCTCCCTGTCTTCTGCTCCACGCTCCTCTACCCAGCCCCCTAGACCACACACGCAGCGTGGCCACTTTTTGGCTTCTGAGCTGCACTCATTCTTCACTTAAAGACTTTCACTGGCTAATATCCCTTCTCAGACGGAAACCACAACGGAAGAAAATATCGGGTGGTTAGCACAAAATGTCACGGAAAACACCATGGTCACTGCTCAGGGGCTCCACATTTTCAGAGGCTTCCCAGAACCAACGCTCCTTTACTGTTCGCCCCCTCCCCAAAATCATGGGAGTCTGGCAAGCTTGTGGGTGATGGGGTTTTTGACCATACGGGAAGGCAAGGATGCCCAAGTCCTGGCATGGGGCCTCCTCTACGAAGAGCTCTAGAGGGATGTCTGTAGCCCGAAGGACCCCAGTTCATGCCGCAGCACTACAAATCCGGAGCCTTGATGTTACCAAATACCAGTGTGGAACATCGTACAGACCTCAGCGTCTGGCCAGGCGAGCGATGGAGTGAAAAGGGAAGCATCCAGAAGGTCACAGACTGACGGGGGCAGAAGCTCACCTGTCAGGACTCGGTGTGTAAGACGGCGCAATTACACAGGTAAGGGTCAAACCTGCAAACTAGAACCGCATCCTGAAGCCATAAAATGCACGTGCCAAGAGGGATGTTAGAAATTATCTAAACCCAAAGGTGCCCAGCAGGGAACCCCAACCAGGAGCCGGATCTCCAGCCGGGTGTCCTCCCTAACATCCCATCACCTCTCGGAGCCATCCTTGGGAACCTCGGCCTGTTTCTTTTCTAGTTTCCTATGTCGGGGAAGCAGTGTTCCGATGAGCGCCTGGCATAAGAGAAGAAATGAAATTGATCCTCTAATAAATCTGCCCCCTTTCCAACCAGCCCGGGCTTTAAGCACACGGCAATTTATTCCATTACCATCCATCTTTTTGCAACGTGATTTGTGGGTGACAAGAAAAATAACGCACAGGAAAGTGGTTTGGTGTTTGGCGTGCTTACATGTAAATACATGAACCCATCCGATTCTCTGCACTGGGCCCCCAACCATAGATCCTATTCGTGGACTGACAGCGGGACTCTTTGCCAGCTTTGGTCTTTTAATTCAAATGATAAATACCATATTTTCTCCCTATTCCTTCTCCTCCACACCTTTATAAAAACAACATACGGTTGAGAAGGAAACTGTGCAGTCTGGTGGCATAACTTCCTCACTTGGCAGATTGAGGGAAGGTAGGCAGAAGAAGCTCCCAGAACCATCAGGAAGTCAAAGGTCACAGGCAAACACTAAAAGTAGCAGAACTCTACCTAAAATCAGTGCAGATAAAATGTATGGACAGCCCTAACTTCTAAAAACTGTTTGGATGTATTAATATTTTTTTTTTTTTTTGAGAGAGAGAAAGAGAATGTGGGGGAGGGAGCGGCAGAGGAAGGGAGGGGCAGGGGGAGGCAGAGAGAGAACGCAGAGTCGACTCCCTGCTCGGTGCAGAGCCAACACAGGGCTGGATCCCATGACCCTGGGATCATGACCTGATCCGAAACCGAAAGTCGGACGCTTAACTGACCGAGCCAGCCAGGTGCCCCTGTTTGGAAGTATTTTTAACAGAGACAGACAAATCTTTTATTATCATTTTCTCCATTTTTCAGTAATGAAAAACAATATAAAATACTGTTAGAAGAGCCTAAGTCTTCAAAATAATCGCAACTTCTTATTTAAAAATACAAAGGCGGGCCACCGGGGTGGTTCAGCCTGTTAAGCATCCGACTCCTGATCTCAGCTCAGGTCTTGATCGCAGGGTCATGAATTCAAGCCCTGCACTGGGCTCCACTCTGGGTGTGGAACCTACTTGCTAATAATTAAAAAAAAAACCCACCAAGGCGATACTGCCAATGCACCCACCCAGTGAGCCACACGGGGAGTCCTGTAGGCTCTTGGGATGCAAACTCTGAGACAACATGCTCGTTCCTGGCCATCTGTGAAACGCGGACATGAGCAGCGTGCACCTGCACGTGTGTCCTGTGTGCATGTGCGTGCGCGTGGGCACATGTGTACGTGTGTCCGCACATGTGTGTACATGCGTGCGTGTGCGCCCAGACCTGCTCCAGACCTGCTCACCCCTGTCTGCATTCGGTCACGTCACTGGCTGGGCCACAGCTCCACATACGCTCTGAGAATGAAGGCTCAGAAGATGCCAAGGGGAAGGGTGTGTCTTTGCTGCCTCAGAGGCAGAACTGGTAAAATCCACACTAGACGACCTGGAATCTCTCCAGCTCCACTCACGGGGTCCTGAGCCGTAGCGGAAACAGAGACGAGCGCGTTGTGCGGAGAAGCCACAGGGAATCCCGGTTCCTAATCAGGACTGTTCTCCAGCATGCCAGCTTTAAGATGCTCCTGCCCCGGCGGGGGGTGGGGGGTGGATAAGGGCACTGGTCCCAGACTGACCCTGACCCCTAGCCCAGAGCTGAGAAGCAGACAGTGGTCACCAGCACAAACCACACACAAACCTGACGGGGGCTGGGCTCTCCCCACCCTGTGAGGTCTGAAGGAGACATGCTCTGCGCTCTCTGTCTTTCAGGTGGAAGTCCAAAAATCCTTGCTGAGACATCTCTGAATCCAGGAGAGTGTGGGCGCCTCTTTCCACTCCTGTCTCCTGGCCCATGGTCTGGTGAGATGTCCAGCTTCCTCCTCAGCCTTACGCTCCCCACACACGCACAGACGACACTCATGCAGCAACTGCTGGCCGGCAAGACTGGGCTTCACGCTGGAGGACGGAGGGCTCGGGGCAGAGACGTGATACATGTGGTCCTATCGCGTGCTGGGCAATGCCGAAGGGCCTTCCCTCCCCCCGCGCCCCTGGGATTTTGTTCCTCGCCGGCGCTGCCCTCACCCACCCCCCTCTGCCCTCCATCTACTCCTCCCTCCGTCCCTCTTGGAGGCGACGTAAGTGCTCCCCCACTCCCCACCAGCGTGACCTCACCATCCCTGTCTTACTTGGGTCCTCAGAGTCTTACCTTCCATGTTCACGCAACTTTGTACATTAATATTCTAAAGGAAGTACATTCTCTTCCTAAGAAAAGTTCTGGTGGTAAGTGTTATAATAATTTATTATTTTTGTTTCCATACCAAAAAAATACAAGTGGAACTATCATCATCACAGTGTCCCCTGCTCCATATCACCCCACCTTTCCCAACCGTGCTCCAAGTTCATTCTCGCCTTCCCCACGTGGTAAGAGCACGGGCGGGAAACGTTGGTGGCTCTGGGATTCCTCCCCGTGGCAGGTGCGGTCTCTTTTACCTCCCTTGAAATCTGGGCTGGCTTCACGATTTGCTGGACCAGCAGAATGCAGCCGGGGCCACCCTGGACTCCAAGGCTGGACCAGAAGAAGTCCTGTGGCCCCCCGTGAGGTCGTGGGCAGACCGCATCAGGTGGCGGTGACGGGCAGGCCTGAGCCTCCACACACCAGGACCTGGGGCTCCGGCACAGTGGGGACCACGTGGGCCTGGCTTCCAGCCATCCCTGCAGAAGCAGCGGAGTGAGTGAAGGCACGTGGGGGTCCTATAGGTCACCCACGGAGCAGAACAGCCCACAGAAGCCCTGCCTGAAATACTCACTCCTACAATTATTCCTCTAAAAGTATAAGAATCCTGTAAAACCACTACCGTACGAGGCTTGTGTTTTTATGCAGTCAGAAATCGACGGAAGGGAGAGGCTCGGGGTGCCTAACCTGGGTCAGCAGGGAGAGCTGAATCCAGGTGCGCTCAGCCCTGTAGACGTCAGGGTGCAGTTTAAGGGCTGCTGCAGAGGACTGAGCGAGCCCACGGGGCTGACACACCCTGAGCTCTCCCCAGCCCACCTGAAGGAAGGGAGGAGCAGCCCCTCCAGACATCCTGTGTCCCACTGGGCCATGGAGTCCTGTCGGCCGCGCCCTGTCTCCGGGCCTTGTCTTCACCCCCTGCTTCTCCCAGGACATGCCGGACCCTCGCAAGCGCCTCTCTCTGCTTCTGCTCTGCCCCACGGGCCGGCTGGCAGTTCTCTGACCTGGCTATGGGCTAGATGTGAGCCCCAAGGTGAGAATTCGGGCTCACTGAGGCCACAGACACTGGGAACCCCCTCAGCCTGCAGAGGCTCGGGCACCGCGCCGGACGACAGCTGGCCCCCAAGGAGTCATCGCTGAAACGCTCGGAACACGACCTCAAGGGCCCGGAGGCGCCGGCCCGGAGGCGGAGCAGCTCTCGGTCAGGACGGAGAAGCTGGTCCCAGCTCGGCCTCTCCACTCACTCGGCGATTCCAGGCCAGTCTTGTCATGTTCTCGAAAACCACGAGCGACCGGGAGGGTTCGAGTCTGAGACCCATAAGGGCTCCGTCCCCGAATGGCTTCTCCGTCGCTTCCCTCCCCTCTGTCCCCCGCCTCCTCCCTGGCACCCTGGCCCGGGGCCCGGCGTCCTCATCAACTCTCTGTGCTTCTAGACGCGCTACAAAGAACGGGAACCACGTGGACGTAGAATCCAGAAAGTAGACAATGCGAAGTTGGGGTCCGAAAGGGCAAGATGGGCGCACCCGAGCCTGTGTGAGCCTCACGTGGTGTCATCCGGATCCCGAGCGCGGCCGCGGTGTGACTCGCAGGGACACACGGACGGACGATGCAGGAGTCGGTGAACAAGATGCCGTGGGATTCCGTGGGGCCCCCAGACTCCACAGTGGACGTCGCTCCTGGAGACACAGGCGCAAGGGGAGGCCACCCGGACCCCTGCATAAGGTCGCCGGGAGACTATCCGGGACCTCGGGGAAGACCCACTGCCCTCGGGGAGGCGGATTGTGCCGGGCGCTGACTCGTGTCACCGGCAACAGCTGCTCAATCAAGGTTTTGCGATGAGGGAAGGAGCACGAGCTCGGAAGACCTGACCGCATCATGACTTGTTCACTCTCACTGGGTCCGGAGGAACGTGGCCTCGGAATTCGGGGTCGCGCTCTGCAGAGAGCCTGTCCTCTCCGTGCGGCGCTTCAGTGGGGGCCGCTCACTGAGGAGGGGCCGGGAGCACCACGGCTGCCTCCGTGGAGGCAAAGGATTTGCTCCCGAAGCCTGTCACCCTGTGTGTTCTCAGGGTGAAGCTGGGTGTCGACGGCTAAGTGAAAAGAAGGGGGAAGAGGAGGAGGAGGAGGAGGGGGAGGAGGAGGAAGGACCAGCAGAGAGTGGCGGAGGCAGGGCGGCACTGGACAGAGGTGGAGGGACTGGGAAGACCAGCTTCACACAGGACGCTTGCTGCCCTCTTCTAAACATCACCTGACACACAGAATCCAATTTAGAAAAGACATACTCTTGGGGCGCCGGGGTGGCTCAGTGAGTTAAAGCCTCTGCCTTCGGCTCAGGTCGTGACCCCAGGATCCTGGGATCGAGCCCCGCAATGGGTTCCCTGCTCAGCGGGGAGCCTGCTTCCTCCTCTCTCTCTGCCCACTTGTGATCTCTGTCAAGTAAATAAATAAAATCTTAAAAAGAAATAAATAAAAATAAAAAAGACAAACTCCTAAGAAACAGGACTTGTTCACATTAAACCCTCATACCCGCCATAACACACACGGCAGAGGCTGCCGTTACTCGTCTGTGTTAGAATCTTCCAGAATTGTTTCCTCGTATTTGTTTTGCATTTTGCCAGGTTTCTGCCTTCAGACCTGCTTCAAGGGCCATGTGGGACGCTCTGTGGGGAAGGCATGGAGGAAGTGGTGAGACGGGGACGAAGTGCCCTTACGAACCCCTTCTCTTCCCCAAGGGATCGCTCTTCACTGAGGACAAGTGGGGCAGGAGGGGCTCTGGGGCTCTCCTGCAGGGGAGAAGCCGATGTGAGGGGCACTGCCCGGACCCACGTTTTCCTCAGGCAAATGTGCTCAGCCTGCTTTAATGAGTTTAAGTTCACCTTGATTTCCTTGGAGGAAAACGAGCAAGAAACTCTTCTTTTAATATTGCAACCACCCTGTGCCCTCAGCAGGGGAACTGCCTGGAAAGTTCTCCTCCAGGGACAGGATACAATGTCATGGCAACCATCCTCCGGAGAAGTCCAGACAGGCCGGGCTGTGAGCTCCAAACGCTTGTGAACTGGGCTTTCCTTCCCAGCCACTGGGGAAGGTGCCTGTTCCCAGACTCCTCAAAGAGCTGGTTCCCACTCAATCATGAAAAAAACAAACCTAGAATTTTGAGACTAGCTGCAGAACATGTGAAGTACCACTCAATGGGCAACTTGCGTGGGGGGGGGGTGTCTGGGGTCCACTCTGAACCCCTTCCAGGGCCTGTGTGCCATCTCTTACACCACACCCATGTTCCCCCCCCCTTACTGAACCCACAATCACTGGGCATCTAGCACAGGCCAGGCACTGTGTTGGGCTCTGTGGGAACCACTGGACAACTCAGAGGTTCATGATCCACGCCGATAGGAAGCAATCTCTACGGGGACAGGGGACAGATGGGCGGGGAACATGCTGGTGGCAGCAACCCCTGGATGGGTACAGGCATGGGGGTGGCAAATCACCCTCCCCTGGCCACCGCCTGCAGCCGCAGGTGCCCAAATGGCCCCGTGGGCGTGCACAGCAAGGCCATGGCCACAGATATCAGTGTTTCCTGAACAATCTCATTCTTGCGCACTTCACCCTGCTTTTTCTATATTACCGCCAAAGAAAATGTTTCAAATGGCTCTTCCCATGTAAAATAAACAAAAATCTAACATTTAGGGGATAGTTTACAATTCGCTGTGTATTTGCCAATGCTTTCCCACCCACCCTATGAAGAAGACAACGGAGGTAAGATGAGTATCTCACAGAGGAGGCAACGGAAGTTTGGAGTCACCTGATGTCCTGTCAAAGCTTTGGCCAATTTTCAAGCCTTGTGATTCTTAATGCAGATGTTTTATTACTAGGTACACTAGTTTCTTGGCATCACTGAGATAAACACACACGTATAAAACAGAACGTTTACATTTTTACAATTTGTATGATATTGACTTCAAAAGTATTGATTGAGCGCATTGAGGTAGAGTGAAAACACAATAGACACGGTCCTGTCCTACTCTACCAGGGAGACTGAAATGTGATTCTCTCACTATGTCTTTGCTTAAAGTCTTACTATTGACACACATGTGAAAGGAAATAAAACAGAATGAGGCGATAGTGTGAGGGGTGGGGAAGGACGCTATATGCAGAGTGGTGGGTGAGACTCTCTGGAAGGTGACATTGGGTTGGTCTGAATGATGGAAAGGAGGCAGCCATGTGAAGACCTTTACTGAGGCAGAGGAAAGAGCAGAAATAAAGAGTCAAATGCAGAAATGAACTTGGGACATTTGAGGAATATGAAGGGGGCCAATATGGCTGGAGGATGGGGGGTGTTGGGAAGAGGGATCTTACAAGCCTGGAGAAACGGGGTGGGTAGGGGGCGCATCTCTAGATCCTGGTGGGGAACCTCACTTCATGTTGTGCTGAGGGAAACCAATAAAGTAGGGAAGTCGTCTGATCAGACTCACACTGTAACAGAACCACTCCAGGTCCTTATGAAGAATGGGTTCTGGAAGGAAAGAAGGGAAGGAGGGGGACCTTTTAGAATGACTCCAGTGGCCCAGGGAAGAGACGATGGCGGCTGGGACTAGCATGGTGGCAGTGGAGCAGGGTATGAGTGACTGAGGATACTTGAGGAAGACAGGCTTGACAAGACTTAACCAACAGACTAGACGGAGCATGGGGGGAAAGAGGAATGAGTTACAGCTCCAAGGTGTTTGATTTGAGCAACTGGTGGCTGGTGATGCCATGGAGATGGGACACGATGGTAGAGGGACAATTTGGGTAAGTCGTGTAGATGAGGAGTTTCACTTTGACTGAGAGAGGATGGCAAGTGGTCAGACGGGCCATTTGAAAATTGAGTTTAGAGTTCAATGTGAGCCTAAAGCTGGAGACATACAACTAGGACTCACCATCACGTAGTCTATACGACCATGGCCTTGGGTGAACTCCTCCAGGAATGAGATCCATTAGAAGAGAGGAGGAGAGTTTGAACTCCAAGGCATTCCAACATTAACAGGTCAAGCAAAGCAGATGGACCCAATCAAGGACATAGAAGAGGAGTAGCCAGAGCAGCAAGAGGAAAAAATCACAAGAGAATGCTTCAAGATGGAGGTCAGCCATGTCAAACTCTACCAGAAAGTAAAATAAGATGAGGACAGGAAAGACTATGATGTCCACAGGCCCTGGACAGCATTGGGTTTGAGTAGAATAGCCAAAATTCAGGTACCTCTTACTTTCTCACTCTACTAAGGCAAGTATGTCAATGAAGAACCAGTTTCTCCAAAATTTTGGTTATCAAAGTTCAAGTGTCTAAACAAAAAACTGGGTCATTCCAAAAGCATATTCTGAGCCCCTTATGGAATAACTATTACAAATATCCATCATTAGCATGTGGGGGTGACAAGGTCATGAACTAGGTGGTTTGACCTTTGATGGGATCATTTATGACCCCTTCATCCTGGTTCTTTCAAGACCAGAACTGTTGCTTCATTATCTACTGGGACACAGGAGAAATTTGAAGGGAGGCTTCATCTTTAGGACATGGATGGCTGTAGAGTACGAGGAAATGGGGACTGGGAAATGGAAACAGAATAGTGTGCTCATGCATTATTTTGACCAGAACAATGAGGGCATGAAATAGGGCACAGAGGGAGTCATAGACAGGCTGTCCTTAAGCTAGCACAAAACTGAAACTTCGTAATAAACGGCAAGGGAGACACACGGGAAAAGATGAGCTCCTCCCTCTCAGCCCTTTTGTGCTAGCTCAGAACTTCCCACAGTTCTCTTCCATTTGAGGATTCTAGAGTGACCAAGTCCCCTGCTGGATTAGGTTCTCCTTATACACAATACTTTTCAAAACACACCAAACCTCCTTCAGCCATGAACACCTCACCAGAATGAGCTTTAGCTCGGGCGTCTGGGTGGCTCAGTCGGTTAGGCGTCTGTCTTCGGTCATGATCCTGGGATCCTGGGATGGAGTCTCACACTGAGCTCCCTGCTTAGCGGGGAGTCTGCTTCTCCCGCTGCCCCCTGCACCCCCCCACTCATGCTTGCTCGCTCTCTCTCTCAAATAAATAAATCTTTAAGAAAAAAAGCCAAAGACAATGGAGCTATAAGAAAAGGCGTTGGGAAAGAACTTATATTCTGCCCCTTGTATGGTCTGAGTGAATTTTTGGAAAGAAAGGAAGGGACAAGGGAACAGAGAGACTCCATGCCCATCAAGGCAGGAAACTGCGACGCAAATCTGGAGTGGCAGTCCCAAAACGAGATGATGAAGACGATGATGGCGTGTGCCCTAAGTCATTTCCCTGCATGACCCTATGACAAGTAGAAGCTGACGTCTATCTAACTATTTGCACCTATAAAATATGAACTTTACAAAGTTTTCTTGAATATTACCCTCTGATCTAGTAGCATGGTGTGAGTTTAACTCAAATAGATCTCCCTTGTTTAACTGTCTTTAGTGTCACCTAATTTTTAATCTCTAAAAAAAATATAAAGATCTAAATTTGTTTAAGTAAATCTGAGGCTTCTCTGAGGAACATTCTTTGCTAAAAGTTTTATTACTTGTATTATCTATCTTGAATTTCGTCCCATAAAAGAACATAAACATCGCACAACACTTAAATATATCAAAAACAGAATGATTAAGAAGAAGGTAGGAGAGACCAATGGCTCTGGTCATCATACACAAAGGACTCATGAGACTCAGCCTCCCACCAAGTAGGAATCATAAATCTGGACAAAACGCACAAAACTGAAGCTGGCCAGTATTGGATTATAGACCGGGCCCCTTAAGGGAAGGGGCAGCATGAGGCAGGCTCTGCAGAGGTCACCATCCCATCCGCAGCAGAGGGACACAGAGACCGTGGAGGGAGCAGCTGGAGAGTCAACTCCAGCAGCCAGAAGGCCTGCTGTGGTGACCGCCCTCTTGACCTTGACCCCCACAACCATGCCAGAAAACATACCTCCATAGGACAGAACTGAGCAGCAGGAACTAAGTGTCGCCCAGAAAAGACTCAAAACTCAGATTCTCAACCCCATGGAACCCACCATATGCCGCATTCAGTTAGAAGTCGTTACCCATCAGGAGGACCAGGAACCGGACCCGTAACCAAGAGAACGTGATTCCACCCAAATAGACCGAAAGATGGCAGGCAGGAGGGGGACTCAGGTGGTGGACGGAAGAGCTAGGCAAGACCTTGACAGTGACTATAAACTGTTCAATGATTTACATAAAGAGGCTGCAAACTACATGTCCCTTCGTACCTGGGTTATTTACCTTTTATTATTGAATTACAGTCTTTTTTACATATTCTACATACAAATCTCTTGTCAGATAGAGGATGTGCCAGAATTTTCTCCCATTCTGTGCAGTCTTTCCACTTCCTTGATGGTGTTCATCGGTATTCGATGATGCCCTAGCTTTTAACTGTTTATTAAATGTTAATTATAATATAAATTATACAATTTATTGAATTAAGTTATAATTTTGCCTTTGTCATTTGTGTTTCGGGTGCCACATCTAAGACAGCATTGCCCACACCAATGCCACCCGTCCCGATCTGTTCTTCTTTTCGGCTGTTATGCATTTCAGCTCTAGAATTTCCATGTGGCTCTATTCCACAGGAGAGCCAGGCCTGTTTTCTTCCAAGAGGTGGACAGATTTAGCTCTTATGTATAAGTTTCAGACCGTCAGCTTATTTGGAAGGAAGGTTTCTGTTTTGCGTCGTTTTAAAGATGGTGGAAAGGACGCTCATATAATGGGAAGAAAATAAACAAAGACGCTGGGTCTCCAGTAGGACAAGCCCCATATGACAGCCGGCAGCCACACTCTCTTCTCTGTGACACTGGGAAGGTGACTCAGTGTTTCTGAGCCCACGTTTTACCACCTGTAAAATGGGCTCAGCGCCATCTGCCCTGTGGTGTCTATTCCCTTTGCCCAGCAGAGTCCGAGCGCGCTAGCAGGAGAACGTCACACCCAGGGGTGTGACCACCAGCCCTCCCGCTCTCTGAAGTGAGTGCTCCTCTGAACGTCCGCCTCCTGGCCCATGACACGCGGGGCCAGTGACATCACCGTGTCACGACATCTGTTATGATCTCAGAACGCACTTGGGCGAGCTGCTCAGATTCATACTCAGGGAATGCCATTTTCTTTAAAAACCTGCTTCTTTGTTGGATGGGCTCGGCCACCGACACCAACGGCTGCTTCCAAACAGATATTTGCCTCAAGTGAGAGGGAATACTCCAGGCGGAAATAATAATCCATAAAATCGGCATCTTTTACCTCAGACAGAATTTTCTTCATGAAAAGAAAAATACAAGTCTTATCATTTCAGAGTTTTTAAAGTTCATGAACTGGGTTTAGGGTTTTTTGGGTTTTTTTTTTTTTTAGGTCTCGCCGCTGACTTGAAAACAACTCGTTTCATCACTCCCCACTGAGAGCAGCTCAGAGTTCCGCCCCCCACCACGCAATGGAATGATCCAGAGACAGCGCTCCGAGTGTCCGTCCAAAACACTACAAATCAAGCAGTGGGGCTCCCAATGAAAACACAGCTAACGGAGGAGCTCTCATCAGCATCCGACGTGAGGCTCCGTGCGCTCCTTCCTCGTTGCTGGCAAGTAGGACAGCCATCAGCCACGCCATTACCGGGCCTGCTAAGCGGCACTGCCGGGATGCGCTCTGGGAGGCCCGGGCAAGGGAGCTGGATAGGGCAGTCGTGTGCCAGGCCCTCCCCCTCTGGGGGGCAGAGGGGCCACTGGGGCCTAAGGGGAGACCACCGTCCAAACCAGAAGGCCATGGGACAGTTGGCGGGGCCCTGCACGCATGCTCGGCGGCTCTCCGGGGATCGGGCCCAGGTGCCACTGGGCCTGTGACTTGGCTCTGTCACTTCTTCCAGCCACCACTTCCGGCTCCCTCTAGTCCCGACGGTTTCTGGCCGGGAAGGGAGCCAGCCGGACCGGCATTTGAAATGCCAAGTAAACAAAACCAAATAGCACTTCAAGGGTGTGTGCCAGCAACCAAATGACTTGGGCACCAGCTGGCACGGAAGCTCGCGCTCGGCGCCGTGTCAATACCGCAGGTTTGTAGAAATTTCCAAACTTTGGGCCACTTCAGTGACCTTGATCTAAATCTCCCCGAGCCACACGCCCTTCCTTTACCGGCAATAAAAATTAACGCCCGCTTCAAAAAAAGAATTTAAGAGAGGTCCCTCCCGTGGCGCCATGTTCCGCGGCTACCTGCATCGACGAAACAGAAGAACAGACGTGGGGAAGGACACCTGCTCCTGCGTCTTTCCTTCTATTTGAAATAAAATGAGATGTTGACGGCAGGTATAGGCAGGTACACCGGCTCATTAATTCATGAGAAATCACCGAAGGCAGCAGGCAGGAGGTATTATGATAAATTAACGATTCTGGTTTAATTGCTGAGTTCAGCACTGACTTCCGTTCTTCCGTGATCCAGGGAGCGGGGAATGGGGGGTGAGGGGTGCAGTGGGGAGATGTCCGGACCCCAGAGCTGCGGCGAGCCAGGGTCCTCTGAGCAGTAGCTGGGTGGGTCTCTACGCCCTCCTGGGGGCCAGATGAAGCACACGACTGTTCCCCGCGGCAGGTTTGCTGCTTTCTGTCTCTGAGAGGGGTTCAAAGCGAAGCTAGACCTTGGAGGAAAAGGTAAGCTGATCTTTACTTAGAGCCTCGACCAAAGGCAAAAAAACAAAAACAAAAAAAAACAAAAAAACCTAGCATTGCTGAAACTGAGCGGGACTGACCACTAGGAGGCCAGCAGCCTCAGGTCAGGAAAAACCAAACACCCAATACACCCGGGAGGAAAGGAGAAGGTTCCTCTTCTCTCCTCCACCACGCCCCTCCTTGCTGTGCCCAGCAGCCGGGGGTAGGTGCCCGGCCTCAGGGGGAGTCATCTGCTACTTCCCCCAGTGACCTCAGGCCTGGGAGATGCCCCCTCCCTTAAGCAAGACAGGGGAGAAGCTGAAAACGGCCTGACGATGATGTTCTAGACTTCCACAGCGTCTGAGGACTCGGTGTCGCTCACGTGGTGTGTTTTCACGCTCACTTACACCACTGAGCCGCAGCCTTGCATCCTTCCATGGCTGAGAGGCCATGTGGGGTGAGAGCACAGCAGCCCTCTGCGGTGGGGCAGGACAGCCACCCCACGCTGTGGACCTGGGGCCCAGCAGAGCAGCAGAGACACACCGTGTCTTTTTCCACCTGAAAAGGTACAAGGGATTCCTGAAAAGGCACATCACTATGGAGAGTGAACTGTGGCAGGGAGTAAGGAAGAACCCCAGGACCCTCCTGGAGGGCTCAGAGTCCCTGCTTTCCAGCTGAGCCAGGCCGGGCCCTCCAGGGGAGCCAGACCTAAGGGTCAGGATGACTCAGGTGGCACCTAGAAGCCTGTGGCATTCTCCCGGAGCCTCTGTGTTCGAAGGTCACCAGGCCAAGGTGAGTGTTGGCTAAACCCTGCTTGCCTTCTGCGGATGATGAGCTCACGGTTCAGAGCCCTGCCTGCGCGGGCCGGTCAGGCTGGGGCAGCTGAGCTGCTCTCGGACCATATGTTACTGGCAGGAGGTGGCTGCCCATGTGCGTGGGCACCCTGAGCTCCCAGGGGAGCTGGCTTCAGCTGGACTTGACCCAAACAAACACAGCCCACAGGGAGCAGCATCTCAAGGGAAGAGAAATGCGACTTCATCAAAGAAACCCTTCTCAGGCTACTGGTTTCCAGAACAGCCCTCGCTCACAGATAGTGCAGACAAAGGGTGTTTAGAAATTATCTGCTACATGCTGCAGAGAGAGCGACATGGAGTGACATAGAAGCTGTTTCTCCGGGAGGGAGCTGACTCGCCGAAGCCCTCTCGTGCATAGCTTCCATCTATTAACATAAATACACCTGATTACTGCACTCCCCACAGCTGCTGATCTCGGCAAGCCGGAATCTTCCGTGAGGCTTTTACACACAGACCCTCAGGAGAGGTACCAGCAGATTTAAAGGAAGTAGAAAAATTCTGTATGTGGACTTGGCAAAGGCAAAACCTCCGGGCAATTCTCACGAAGTTGCCTTTTCTCCCTCCAGTCAGTGAAGACTTGCTTAATCCTAAAGCCACTGTCCGTGTGGTAACACAGCACACTCCGACCGCGCAGCAGGGGCGGTGCCCTGGAAAGGCAGGCCAGCAGGCTGCCCCCAGCTCAGTTCTACCCCCAGCCCACCCCACCACCCTGCACTTCATGCTGGGAGGCCACTGGGGGCATCTGGCTCCCTCCCTTCTCGGGCCCCTGGCCTTTTGTAAGGCACCTGAGTTCTCTGAATGTCAGTTTTTCATCCTTAAAAAATGTAGAGAGAAATGACCACCTACTTGTACTTGGCCACGATCAAATAAAATGTCAGTGAGGGCAGAGGTTCCACATAAAGAAGGTTCCATTGCCTGGAGGTCATTTGTGGTGGTAGAAACCATGGCACATAGTCCCCAGACTGGGGTTTTTCTTCTGAACACCCAGGAGGCCCCCGCCCGAGGGACCAGGGGGCGGGGACCGCAGAACGGCCCTCACGCTGGGCGGCTGAAACACGACGCGGCCTACATCTGCCCATGCTCCTGGGAGTGAAAGACCCAGAGATGTGCGACCACAGAGGGGAGGAAGGAGATGCAAACAGAAGACAGGAGGACTAAGAGCCTCCTGGGAGAGCGTCCAGGGAGCCTCCCGCAGGCAGGTGACTGAGTCCCCAGAAATCCCCGTGGGGTTGAGCCCTTGAGACTAGGAAGCGCTGTCTCCAGAATGGAGCCTGGCGGGCCGGGAGCAGCACACTAGCTGCGGGACCTCAGACATCTCCTCTCCTCTGAGCGCTGGTCCCTCATCCATAAAATGGGGACAATGATGTCATCCAGTTCTCTTCCACAAGACTGTTGTGAGAGCAAAGAGCTTATTATCCTTGGCCGCAATCTGAGGCCTGAATTTCCTCGGAAGACGCGTGAGAGCACTTCTCAAGGTTGGGTCCTCGGGGTGCACATTTTTAGTGCTCTGTGGGTGACCCGGAAACACAGCGAGTGGCCGAAGCCACTACTGTAGGTATGAAATCACTCTAAAAAGTGAAAGGAGCAGAGGAGACACAATCTTATGCTCAGATGTCAATACAGGATCACTCTGTGGGCAGACCAAGCGTCCATCCGTCTGGGTGAAAATGTGCCGGGGAAGGGGGTAGTGGAGTGAACCGACGAGTATCCAGAGGAAGTCCCCTCTGGCGTCCTCGGCTCCCCTCACCACCCCCGGGTGCCTCGCACGTTCCCTGGGGATGGCCCCGAGTCCCTGACACACGGGACGACAGGACTCTGCCCAGAGTCACCCCCTGACCTGCAGCAGCTTAGGAAGAACTGGGTGTCTCCTCAGGTGGATGGAGGCAGGGAGACTGAAAACCCAGGCCTGTTTGGGGACCCTCGCCTGTAGAGAAAGCCAAGCCGCTCCACGCTTCTGTTCCCGGCACCAGCTATCCTGCAAAGCCAACCAGGCTAAGACTTCCTCCCCAGTCATGTGTGTGGCGACCCTGACACACAGCACAGCCAACAGCTGTGGCAGGCTTTCCAGGTGCCACGTGCTCTCTTAGGCACCCCATGGGCTTCCTTTTCACGGTAACCCTGCATTGGGCAAGGCCCAAGGTGCACTATGGCCTCTGTTTCCTGGTGACGGACTGAAGCTCAGGGAGGTTAATTAACTTGGACAACATCCCACTGCTGTTCTCGGTGGAACTGCATTTTAGCTCTGGCCCCACGGCTGCAGAGGCTGCCCCCGAGACGGAATTATGTAATCCTCGGCTTTGCTGGTCAGAGAGACCAGCTGCAGTTGAGCCCTTTTTGTGATTTCAAAGGGAGCTGAATTTAGCCCCGGAGCACACCTGTGGACATTCAGAAAGGATCTGGAAGGAAACGCAGATAACAGAACCTGGAATGAAACCTATTTCTGCCTCCAGCCCCTTAATTTCATCTTCCCATACAACAAAGACCCTCCTGAGGCCCACAGGTGGGACTGATTGTGATGGACTAGATGTAATAACACCTTGAACTCCCACATTCTGGGCCCTGCCCAGCATCAAGGGAAAACACCTGCTGTTAATCCTTTATTTATGTCAGGACCATGGACAGTGCAGACACTCCCACTTCTGCTAGCCAGGTTCCCTGCTCACTGTGCCTTACCCACCCCCGGGGCCTCTTGGGACCAGCTCTTCAGACGGGACTCTGTCGGGTTCTCCCCGAGGCCCAGCTTCCTTCAGTCCCACAGCTCCTCATGTCCCACGCCTGGGTCCCTGAGCCTCCTGTCCTGCCCACTCCACCGAGATCAGGCCGGCAGGAGCCACTATCTTTGGGGAGTACGGAGCCCACAGAGCACCGGCTGAACGCAGGCAGTAAACCTCAGAAGGCTGCCCTGTTCCAGGGCGAGGGGCAGCTCTAGAATGCCTGCCAGCCTACAGGTGCAGTGGGAGCCCAGGGAAACCTCCCACTGTCCCCCTCACTCTTCCCAGGTGGAGGAACCCACCCTTGCCTGGCAGGACAGCAACCCACCAGGTCCGGCCCCCTGAGTGTCAGCTGTTCCGTCCGGACGCCCCGTGCTGTGGCCTGAGCTTCCTCTCCTCCCTTCCATTCTCTGGGGGCCTCCCAGCCCCCAAACTGAACCCTTGGTGAGCTACTAACTAATGCAAACGACCTTCACATACTTCCTTTCATTTGAGGAGAATCAGAAGTCGGGTCTCAAGGGGGTCCCTGGGTGGCACAGTTGGTTAAACGTCCAACTCCTGGTTTTGGCTCAGGTCGTGATCTCAGGGTCATGGGTTTGAGCCCCACGTGGGGCTCTATGCTCAGAGCAGAGTCTGCTTGGCATAGCCTCTCCCTCTGACGCTCTGCTCCACTCTTCCCTCTCTCTGTATCTCTTAAAAAAAAAGAAGAAGTCAGATTCTAGGGTCTAACTGCATGGACTTATCACCAAATATTTTGCCTTCATCCACTGCACTCCTAGTAGAATGTAACAGTGGCTAGACTGGGCCCTGTGCACACCCACGCCAAGCGCTGGGGCCCCTGGACAGAGCCAGGTCCTCTCAGATGGCACTGGCCAACATCACAGACTATGCCACGAGACCAGAGTAGAGCTACGCCAGAGTCAAATCAAATTAGTTATGTTCTTGGGGTAAGAACTATGATAAAAGACCTCCAGGATGGAATCAGAAAAATAGCCTTTTCAGATCATCTCCAATTCCTTCAACCGTTTGCCAACATACACACTGGAGAGTGGAATTTGTATCATGTCAACCATGTTTTTCATAGGTCATGAAATAAAGTTCCATTTGTTTTCAGGTCTGATTGGACCCTTATTTTGAAAACCATGATCCTAAGGAAAAAGGCAGACGGAAATGACATCTTTTGACAAAACAGACCATAATGACCCTCTTTAAAACCATTAACAGCTGCCATAGGGGACAGACGTGTGGACACAGGGGACAGACGCGCAGAACACAGGTCCAGAGACGTGCAGCTTACTCGCACTTGAGTTGTGTGTGTGCGTGTGCCCAGGAAGAAGCAAAACTGTGACAGTCTGAACCAACAGAAAGTCGTAGTAAGTTCTCCCTGTAAACCACAGTCTTAAGCCCTCGGGAGCTGATGGGAAAATTCCAGACAATCTCAGATAGAGGAGGAGGGAAGGGCTTCTCTTTCTTTTTCTAAAGGCAGTCTCCGTGGCATCAAACCCCACACACAAACACTGTTTAAAAATCAATTCAGAGTTTAGAGGACTACCCCATTTAGCATCGCTCTCTGATTCTCAAAACAGTAGCCACCACTAAAGCCACAGGAAACCCCCATGGACATATTTTTATATTCTTCATTCAAGCCTGTACCCTAGAAACCAAGCCCTCTTTCTTCAGCGTCAGTGGCCCCAAGAAATCTTCATCCTTTGGACATAGGCCTGAACTGACCATATAGGAAAGCATGGACAGATCTCCTTCAACTTCTAATGGGTTATATCCCAATAAAGCCATCCAAGGTTGAAAATACCATTAAGTCCAAAATGCATGTCATACATACACCTATCCTACCGAACATCACAGCGTAGCCCGGCCCACCTTGAATGTGTTCAGAACACTCATGGTAGCCTGCAGTCAGGCAAAACCATCTAACACAAGCCTGTTTTACAATAAAGTGTTGACTATCTCCTGTAAGGCCTTGCTGTGTGGTTACAGACGGTTGCTGGTGTAACAGCAGTGGATCCAAGTGATTGTGTGCCTACTGGGAGCTGTGGCCACTGCCCAGAATCATGGAGGAGGACTGTACCTCCCATCACTAGCGTGGGAGTGATCCAAATTAAAAACTCCATGTGGGTTTCTATCGAATGGCATCACTTTTGCACAACCATAAAGCCCAAAATTTGTAAGTCAAACCATTATACAAGTCAGGGGCTGTCTATAGTATCTATCCGTTAAAATGCCTCTGGCATTGAATTGTAGATGACGGAGTTCCTACAGCAGCTCCTGACCTGAGGGGGTCCTGCAGTAAAGGTCAGTCTTCCTCCTGCTTTATCTCTGTGAGCCAAGACATAACAGCTGCTTCTCATCTAGCAGCGACCTGCTAAATGTTGGTTGATGTATTAATCACTAGTCGGAAAAAAGTCCCAAAACTCCATTTTTATACCAGTCCTGGAATCCAAACCTCAACAAGTCCACAAGAAACAGCACTGAAAGTGAGGAAACAAGTCAGTCATGACAATGCCCCCATGTCTTTGTGACAACCACCATCCTAATGGCTTCCTGGGCGTACTCCGGGTCTGGACAGGTTGTTGATAGCACCAGTGAGATCTCAAGACCGAGCCAAGTGTGGTAAATTGCTCAGATCATCTCAATTCTTCATGCTTTCCTTCCCCATCGTCCATCGGACACTGTACTTCCTTCCGCAAGGGGGGTGGAACCCGTTTCCCCATCCCTTAGCCAGGTAACTCGCTCAGAGCAAGGACATGAGGGACAGTGACAGAGTGTGTCCTGATCCACTACTCAAGAGAGTCTGCGTATGGATTCCTTGCTTTCCAGCATTTCTGCCTCAACCAGACAATGACCATGTGTCCGGGTCCCAGGAGGGAGAGGAGAGGCGTGTGGCACAGAGCTGCCTCAGCTAAGACAGGCCGGGTGGACACGGTCTAGGGCAGAGGCCCCAGCATCAGCAGGAACAAGCCAGCCGAGGAGCTGACATGACAAAGCTCAGCCAAGATCAGCCCAGACTGGACAACGTGACTTTCCTTAAGTCCATGGCTGGCGTGTCAAGCTCATGGAGTTTGGGGGAGTTGCTCAAATAGCAATATCTAAGGGATACACCCAACAAACGCAACCCAAAAAGTGAAAGCATTTTGTGTCAGGAGAGTGTCAGACCCGACCAGCTTTTGTCAAATGACGACTGATCTCAAGCGTGGCTACACGAATACAATACTGATTTCCCTCCTGAAGCCTTCTTCATTGTTTAAAACTTCTATCCCCAGAATATCCATGTGGATTTAATTTCTTTTCTTCCAATCTTGTTATCTGGAACACACACGTCAGCAAAGACCTGGAAGATCCGTTTTGGATGCTGTTCCACGGATGTCAGATGGCTTAGCAAGGGGTCCTGGTGCTCACCCGCATCCCCAAAGACGTCCACGCTCAGAGCAGAGCAGAGCTGAGCCATCCTTAAAGTCAGCGGCAACCTCGCCCTTCCCTTTGGTTATGACCCAACCTTTTGGAGGTCTCAAAAATTAACCAAAGCCCTTTTCTCTTTCTTGAAAACCTGTCAGAAAAATATCACATTTCATTCTTTTTTTCCCTCTAAATGACCCGTTTTAATCTGAACTCAAGGCTCTGAAATGTCACCAGGGAAGCTCTCCTGTCACTTGCAGAACAGAAAGACGGTGACACCGGCAGAACTGGGGCAGCAGCAGGCGCGGAGGTCTCTCGTCAGGACTTCTCCCATTGGAGGTCCGTGGTCAGGTCCCCCATCAAACCCTCCCACTCTACTCCTCTCTCTGGGCTTACGTCTGCCTTCTGCTGCCCACTCGTGCCCCCAGCTCTAAACCAGCGATGGCAGCCGGACACACACAGGAGGACAAGGAGTTCCCCCCTCACCCACCCAGGACAGCATTGCCCCCTCTAACACCAGCGCACCCGTCCTCGGCATCTGTCTCAACACCGCTCCCACCACATGACCGTTCTCACTCTAGTCACCCAGATCCATCCATACCTACTCCCCATTTCAGCTCCCTAAAAAACACCACACTGAGCTCTCCGCGGCCTTCCACGCTGTGGGATACCGGTTACATCCCAGCACCGTGCCGGAGATGGGCGTGCCACAGCGAATGAGACACAGCCAAAACCTCCAGGAATTGTTTCGTTTTAGAAAATGTTTGGCCTTGGGGCACCTGGGTGGCTCAGTGGGTTAAAGCCTCTGCCTTCAGCTCAGGTCATGGTCCCGGGGTTCTGGGATCGAGCCCCACATCGGGCTCTCTGCTCAGCAGGGAGCCTGTTTCCCTTCCTCTCTGCCTGCCTCTCTGCCTACTTGTGATCTCTGTCAAATAAATAAACAAAATATTAAAAGAAAAGAAAACGTTTGGCCTTGAGGCACAGAGCGGAGAGATGCTGACCTTTCCGGCCCTGCTGAGGGTCTCTAAGGAGATCCTTGGCAGTGAGGCTTGCTCTCACAGGCAGCCCCTCACCACACTTAGGAGCAAAGCTAGTCGGAGGCAGACGCAACTGAGGTCGTTTCCTCCCGGAACTCGTAAATGGCTATGACATTCGAAGGTAGAATGCCCACAGTGTGCTAACCCGGTTATCTACGCAGGCTCCGTGAGACCCTCTGCCGGACAGCTACACTTAATATCTAAACTGCACTTTTTTCAAGTGTTTTATCCACTTAGAAGGGTATTTTAAAAGGTGGTAGAGAAGCCACTTGGAAAATGTATACCCCGGAAACATTCTAGAACATAGATCTGGAAATGACGAGTGTCTGACTACAGTACAGATTGTAAAACCTGCAGCTCAAACACACATGGGTGTCCATGGGCGAAACTGCAGGCTGGGGACGGCTCCAAGCCTCTCCAGGCAGCCCCCTGGGGAGCGGGACGTCCTCAGCACCTGCATTTAATACCCCAGGGGAGGTAAAAGAAATCACATGGATTCCCTTCCCCTGTTGCATCTTAAAATCTCAAATATAGGCGTTGGCGTTGGAATGGTCTGTGACCATATTCCAAGTGGGGGCCCGTCTCTAGCAACTTGTAACTGGGTCCTGATTATCAGAGAAAAGCAGCACCGATTAGAGGTGGCAGAGGCCTTGGCGGGCATCCAGCTCAAGGACTGACAGACACTCTGTAGCTGTGGTCTTCTGCTGGGCCCTTGGGGCACGGGGATGTCCTGGGCTAGGCAGCAAGGGAGGACGGGGTTCCAGACCTCTGTCTGTACCTCCACCGGCCACGGCAGAGTCTTGGGGGTAGTTTTCTCTACAGACCTTCTTTGACGGTTTTGTCTGAGGCAATGTCTTAACAGATGACACCACTGTGTCCCACTCTGTCCCCGGGAAGCCGGCGAGCTGAAGTTCTGACCGTCCGTGACGGCTTAGGAGTCGATGCCTACAAAGACCTGAGATGTTTAAATGCCCGGCGAGCCGGGAGACATCTGTAAGCAGGTCACCGAGCACCCCAAATCCAGACCGACAGGAGCCTCTAAGGTAAAGACGGCGCGATTTCGGAGCCTGCACATTGCTGTGCAGGTTATCTGACCCCCTGGGCTGCATCCGGGACCTGCTGATCCACAAGGGCCATGGGTGGGGGGGAGGGCAGGGCTGAGCGGTGGAGGGCAGGGCTCTTGGGCATCCCGGGGGGACCGTGGTGGTGCCAAGCTGTCATCTTCCTGTCCCCGTCCCTCTCGCCCTCTCCTCGGTTGGCTCCCTGGGTCTGGCCCGAGCTCATGAGAGCGCCGTTGGAGTGTGGCTGCGTGGTGCGGTGCCCGAGCTTCCGGCCGGACAGCCTGGCCTACCCACAGTCCGCGTGACCAAGACGGGTCACTGAGGTTTCTGTCTACAAGGGGGAGGTCGTAGTACCTGGTCCCAGAGCCATCCATTTGCAGTGACTGAATTAAAACATGCAGGAGAGCGCCGGAAACGGGTTGCTGTGCTGAGGAAACGGAAGCGCCTGGGACTCTTTCCTCTCTTACTGCAAATCCTTCGCAATAAAGGAGATGCTGAAGCCAAATTAGCATCCCCCGGTCAGGAAACTCCGCTTCTCTGATGGCAAGACGGAACCTCAGTATTACGCCTGCCTGGTGCCGTGAGAGGCCACGGCCTGGCCCTGTGCACACAGGAAGGCCGTTTCCCCCACCCGAGTGCACGCGGGCCCCGAGCCCGGGCTACCACCCAGACCGTCTCTGCATCGGTGCTGTGTCCCAGGAACAGAAGAGATTTGGTTGGTCACTGCATCTTCCAACCGGGAGACAAGGAATTCAAGCTTCTGATGCCCATGACTTACGGTAGCCCGAGAATAACGAAGTAGCAAAGTCCCATCAACATGCTGTTGTCCGCTCACGTGAGAAAGGGAACCTCTTACACTGCTGGTGGGAATGCAAGCTGGTGCAGCCACTCAGGAAAACAGTGTGGAGGTTCCTCAAAAAATTAAGAATAGAGCTTCCCTACAACCGGACAATTGCACTACTGGGTATTTGCCCCAAAGATACCAATGTAGGAAAAGAAGGGCCATATGTACCCCAATGTTCATAGCAGCTATGGCCACAGTCACTAAACTGTGGAAGGAGCCGAGATGCCCTTCACCAGATGAATGGATAAGGAAGATGCGGTCCACATATACAATGGAGTATTACTCAGCCATCAAAGGATGAACACCCAACTTTTGCATCAACATGGACGGGACTGGAGGAGATTATGCTGAGTGAAATTAGTCAAGCAGAGAGAGTCAATTATCATATGGTTTCACTTACTTGTGGAGCATAAGGAATAACACAGAGGACATGGGGAGATGGAGAGGAGAAGGGAGTTGGGGGGAATCGGTGGGGGAGACAAACCTTGAGAGACTGTGGACTCTGAGAAACAAACTGAGGGTTTTAGAGGGGAGGGGTGGGGTTTGGGTGAGCCTGGTGGTGGGTACTAAGGAGGGCACGGATTACATGGAGCACTGGGTGTGGTGCATAAACAATGAATCTTGGAACACTGCATCAAAAACTAATGACGTATTTTATGGTGACACAGCACAATAAAATTTTTTTTAATTTTTAAAAAGACTCTGAAAAGTAGATTAAGTTAGCACACATATGATTAACCTGAATAAATTATACTTTTAAATTAAAAAAAAATAGCCCCTAGGTAACTTCAATCCAGGGCCCAATCACCCACCCCATTATTTCTTAATAGCTGAAGTTTGGTTGAAAACAGATGGAGTGTGCATGGTATGACTTGAAAGAAGATGCCTTCCTAAAAACACCCATCGCACTTTTTCATCCCCTCCTTAGAGCTTTGTTCTGTTGAGTCTCTTTGGGGACGAGGCGGCAGGACACAGCGAGTTGGGGTCAGTGAGGGTCTGGATTCGAACTCACATCACACAACCCAAAGAGCTCTTTCCTTCCACCTGGAAGAGGAAAGAGCTGAACTGTGGCTCTCCAAGGCCCCTTTCAGATCTCAAGTTCTGCAGCATGATTCTGTGACGTCAGGTCACTGACCCATCAGCTGTGATGGTCTCTTCGAGAATCCCCGACCGGAAGACACGGATGGGACGTCGCACCTACCCCGAAGCTCCTAGAACATTTACAGTTAATGTGTTAGCACAGCTCGCCTGGAACTGGGGCCTGAGTGCTGCCCCGAGGGCCAGGAGAGGATGGGCGGGTGGCTGAGAAAGACGGGCTGTGAGCTGTGGTCTGTGCTCAATGCGGTTTAGAATCTGCCCCAGAGGGATCGTGGGGAGACACAGAATGCTGAGCCCATCCCAGCAAAGGCAGAGGGATGAACGGATGAGGTCACGAAGGCCATCTGGGTCCGGGAACAATGCACGCGAGGTTTTCTCAGCCTCCATGGCCCCATGACCTTCACACACTGCAGAAGACGTGATCAGATGTGGGCGGGCGTGGGGCTGAGGAAGAGGGGCGCGTGCACACGGGTCTTCCAAGGGCGGTGCTACGGGCCCTGCGGTTTGCTTCAGTGTCTGTGTCAACCTTGAGGACGTCACAGGAGGGCAGCCTCAAGGTGTGTTTGGAAGATGGCAGGTGCGACTGTGGTGCTACAGCCACGGTTTCAGCCAACACCCTCATCTACGCATGGAGTCCACACTCTGGAAACTTCTGCTGTAGGTGTGTGTGTGTGTGCACGTGTATATTCATGGTGTAAATGAATGTATTCACTGATTTATATGTGAATTCATATACATACGTGAAATGAGAGAGAGAGAGAGAGAGGAAGGGAGGGAGAGGACAGGCCAGGAGAAGGACTGAGGATGGGATGCTGGAGAAGCAGCTCTAGGGTTCGCCAACTTAAGAGAGCTTTCGGGCGTGAGCTGCTCCTGGAGTCAGCACGTCCATCCCAGACTTCTGTCTCATGGGCAGTGAATGACTTCCTGGGGGTTATGTCCTCTAAAAGGGTCCCTCGGTGCTGAATGAGCACCTGTGGGGTTGGACGAAACACACACGCTCAGACAAGTGCAGCCAGAGCCCAGGCTCCCAGCATGCACCTGAGTTTGCCACAGGCAAGAAGACTAAATGGCCCTCATGGAAGAAAATCAGATCTTTTTAAAAAATGCTTAGCATTCATTTTTTTGAAATACAAATAAATTTTTTTTATTACAACAATGACGACAAACTTATAGGGAATTTTTATAGCTTTGAGTGCTTCATTTCTTGTAAGAATGTAAACTACTGGGTATGGTGCAAAAACAAGGAATACTGTTATGCTGAAAATTTAAAAAAAAAGGCTAAAAAAAAAAGAATGTAAACTATTGAATTTAGAAAAACACAAGCAGGAACTTGAAAGGGGGTTTTCTTTATTATTTTCAACAAAACACCACCAAAAAGATCACTCAAAAATAAATATATGAGTATTTTTAAGTCTCTGATTCCGTAATGGAGGAGGCGGATAAGGGTTATCAAAATGCCCTCCTCAAAAGGCAGTGAGCTCTCTCTCTTTCCAGCCCCTGCGTGGCTGCCTCCCTCCCTGCCTCCATCTGTTCCAGGGGTGGACCTGACCACAGTCCCTGCCCTCAGGTCAGCCGCTGGCTTTCCTTCTTTCTCCAGCGTTTAGGGAAGCATTTTCCTTACCTATAGCAATAGGGACTATCACACATTCTCTGTGGGCTCTGTTTCCTGACATTTTGTGCCCAAAAACATCCTCAGGGGTTTAATAACCCAGAACGGACATAAAATTTGAATCAGCTTTCAGGCAAATAATGAAACACCCTAAAATGGGACTCCGACACTCTCTTTCCAAGGCGCAATAAACTTGGAAGTCGTTCCTTCCTCCTGTGTTCATCAGTGAGCTTTGAAATTATGTGTTAAGAAATAAATGGTGATTCTGGGAGGTGACAGCGGGCTTAGTGAACCCCACTGCGGGAATACGCAAGGACATCAGATCATCACTGGGCACCCACATTGACATGATATCCTATGGCAATGACATCTCAAAAAAGCCGAAAAAAATTAAGCCTTCCCCAAATCAATACATAAAATTATGTGCTAAATGCACTCAGATTGACTGCTTTACTCTGAGGCTCTCGGCCCTGTCATTCTGTAGGTAACACACCTGGAGCCGGTCCCAGCAGGAGGACCCCACTCCCCATCTCCCACCAGTTACCGTAACGGAGACAAGGGGAAGGCTCCTGTCCTTGAGCGTCCCCCTACCTGCCTGCTCACACTTGCTCCCATGTACACGGCACTCTGGAGTGCTCCCGCACACGAATGCTCCCACATTCCCACGGACGTGCTCACAAGCTCTCGTGCACACAGCCGCACGGCGCGGGGCAGCACCTCACCCCACCCCCAGCCACTTCCAGCCCCACCTCGCCGGGATGCTTCCCTCCAGCTGGTGACCTCTGTGAAAGGAAGGGGAGATTCCTCTCAGGACACACCCCAACTCTCCCCCCAGCATTTTCAGCTCTTTTAGCTTTTCTGGGCAAAGAAATTCCCATTTAATGAGTGGGCTGTCCATCCCCCGCCCCCCAACCCACGGCTGGCCTCGTGCATCCATGCATCACACCCGCCACACCTCCTGCCGACTCCTCATCCTTGGGCTTGGGGGAGCACTGCCATCTCCATGGTAATTCGGAGTTCATGGAGACCGCATTTCTGGGATTCATTTATTCCCCTGTCTGCTGGAGTCCCCAAACTCCTCATTTCCCGATACCCTGCCCTTGGGAAGCATGTGTCCCCCCACCCCCGCTCTGCAGCTGCCCAGACAGCGGTCCCAGCCCGCCCTCCTCCCAGGTCCCGAGGCTCCCTCACTGACAGCACCCCGGGGCCCCTCCCTGCCTGGGGGTACAGACAAAGACCTCCTCCCTGACCTCTCTCCTCTTGGCTCCCCAGCAATCCTGGTGACAGTCCAGTTTGGAAAGGCTGGCTGACATCAGAGATTGGAACGCCTGAAACCAAGGACAAGCCTCCATCCTCATCCCAGAGGAATAAAGGCGCTTCTGTCCCTCCCCCACCTTCACGCACACACCCCAGCGCTCCCAGCCACAGCCCCTCCCTTACCGGCAGGCCTGGGAAGCTACAGGACACAGTGCTAGCCACTGTCGAATGGGCTGCCATCAGGAGGGACGTAGCGGCCATGCCCGTCGGCACAGCTCACCAGCAGGACACCCGGGGAGCTCCAGCGTCGCCCGCCTTCCTGGCCGCCAGCTTCTGGCCACCCTCAGTTTGATGCATTGCCCTCCCATACCCTCCCCCTCCTCTGCCACAGGGAAAAGCCACCCACAGAAGGTGAAGTTCACTGGGAAAATCCCAGCCTCACTCCGGGGGTCTCCAGGGACAAAGGGTAATTAGGGGGCAGTGGCTGAGCAGCTCCCGATGTGCTTTGGGATTGGCTTCCAAGGTTTAGGTCCCCGTGCCCCGACGTGGTCCCATCGTGCCTCCTTGTCTTCCCTCCCCCGCTGTCCCCAAGCTCAACCCTCTGACTGGCTCCACACTGGCCGGTGACAAAGCATCCCACACCTCACACACGGCCTCCCTCCCTGGACGGAGGCTGTTGGCTCTGGAGGAGGACACCGTTTTATTTATGCTGCACTCACACATCTCCGTACTGGACTCTGTATTTGAATCAGAAAACAAATCAATGGTACAAGGGGAGGCAGAGGCAGAAAGCCCTGCCTGTCCTCCCCAGGCCCAGAGTGTCGAGACTCGCTGCCGATCCCGGGGACAACCCAGCCCTAGCAAGGAAGGTCGGCGGGCAGACCCAAGCACCACTCTAGCCGCCGCTGCTCCCAGACCCATGTCAAGGTCCTGGGCTTGGGAGATGAAGCAAGGAAGGCCAGCAGAAATGGAATATTGTTGATAATTAGTTAAGTTCTCCAAGGGCAGGGAAAAAAAAAAGATGGTCCAACTTCCACCCTTCCCCTGTCTAATTCCATGTGGCAATTACCAAGAAGACACTTCTCTGTGGACAGGATTGGAGTCTTTCCTTCACCTCCTTCCTGATGAGGAGGAGACTCGTTCTAAGACTACAGGAAACATATCCACTCGGGGATGATTTTTTTAAACCTGCTCAGCTCACAAGGGGGAACTGATAGCTAGCAATTCAATGTAATGAAAAGGCAATTAATCTGTAGTGACTATACTAGGAGGCTTCTTGAGTTGAGCAGTGCATTAACGGGAAGCTTTTAAGAACAACAATTTTTATTACAATCTACCCCTTGTTGTTGAGAGTTTTCATTTCTAATCATGAACGAGGTCAGTAGGGGAGACGCCATGAAACTCCAAGGTAGGAAATCTGACAGCTTACAACTTTTATGGAACGTTTAATGACATCTGAACAAATAAAAGACATAGGTTTCTTTTCCAAATGACCTGTGCCTGCCAAAAATTAAACCAAATCAATCCAAACCAGAGAAACCATAGCCTGGGATAAGCTGACTTTACTAGAAACATTTATTACTCATAGTCAGTCTCTTTTCTTTTTTCTGAAGTTTCATTCAAATTCAACAATTCAACAAAGCTTGTGAACACCAGTTCTGTGAGCCCATCTGTGTGCAAGGTGTTCCATAGGATAAAAAGAAATACGAGGCATTAGCGCCAGCCGCCCCCAGAACGTACGAACTGCCTGGTCGGTTTTCCTCATAAGAACTATTTCTTGCTGAAATTTAAATCCGCTATGGAAGTTTCAGTAGAAGTTCATCTATGCATGAAAAATTAAGAACTTGCAGGAGTTTAAAGAGAAAAGTTCACCCGTGACTCTGGCTAAAAGCTGAATTGAATGTTGCGGCCATCTCCTTGATCTTGACCAAAATGGCACTCAGTCCCAGGGCGACCATTGTGGTTCTCAGCTCCTTGCTCTGGGTGACTGTCTGGTTCCTTTCAAGTTTGGACTGAGACAAGGAGGTCCAAGCTCTCTATTTGCCCGATCTTTTCTTCAGGAAACATTTTCAGATCTGCAAAATGGCAGCAAATGCCCGGCTGGATCCCATCCTAACTAAAAAGACCACGTTCAATTCGGGGCCCGCAGAAGATAGATGAACGGATCCTGGTAAGAGTTTGGAGGAAGCAGTAAAAAAAAATCTGTAAGATAACTTGTCTCTCCAATTAGACAAACCGACCAGAGGCACTGAGAATCGCTGCGGAGAACATGATTGTGTGGGATGAGTTTAAAAGCAGTTTGTATATGAAGACGTCTTTAAAGAATGACAAATGGGCTTATTTTCTGTTTCCAATGGGGACTGGGATGGAAAGGGGTCAAAGAAGACATACAAATGGCTAACAGACACATGAAAAAATGTTCGTCATCACTAGCCATCAGGGAGATTCAAATCAAAACCACATTGAGATACCACCTTACGGGGCGCCTGGGTGGCTCACTGGGTTAAGGCCTCTGCCTTCAGCTCAGGTCATGATCTCAGGGTCCTGGGATCGAGCCCCGCATCGGGCTCTCTGCTCAGCAGGGAGCCTGCTTCTTCCTCTCTCTGCCTGCCTCTCTGCCTGCTTGTGATCTCTGTCTGTCAAATAAATAAATAAAATCTTAAAAAAAAAAAAAAAGATACCACCTTACACCAGTTAGAATGGCCAAAATTAACAAGGCAGGAAACAAAATGTGTTGGAGGGGATGTGGAGAAAGGGGAACCCTCTTACACCGTTGGTGGGAATGCAAGTTGGTGCAGCCACTTTGGAGAACAGTGTGGAGATTCCTTAAGGAATTAAAAATAGAGCTACCCTATGGCCCTGCAATTGCACTACTGGGTATTTACCCCAAAGATACAGATGTAGTGAAAAGAAGAGCCATTTGTACTCCAATGTTCTAGCAGCAATAGCCACAGTCGCCAAACTGTGGAAGGAGCTGAGATGCTCATCAACAGACGAATGGATCAAGAAGATGTGGTCCATATATACTATGGAAGATGACTCCGCCATCAGAAAGGATGAATTCCCACCATTTGCATCGACATGGATGGGACTAGAGGGGATTGTGCTGAGTGAAATAAGTCAAGCAGAGAAAGACAATTACCATGCGGTTTCACTCATATGTGGAACATAAGGAACAGCACGGAGGACCACAGGGGAAGGGAGGGAAAGCCGAATGGGGAAGAGATGAACCATGAGAGACTCTGGACTCCAGGAAACACAATGAGGGTAGCAGAAGGGAGCGGGGTGGAGGGAGAGGGTAACAGGATGAGGGGCATTAAGGCAGGCACGTGATGTGAAGAGCCCTGGGTGTTAGGGGCACGTAGTGAATCGTTGGACACGACGTCTGAAAGTAATAATGTACTGTATGTTCGCTAACTGAACATAAGAAAAATCAATTAATTAATTAATCTATCAATTAACTAACAGGGGAGGTGGCTCAGATACCACCCGTGCGGCCGGGTGAACCGGGTCACTTTTCCGCTTTCCGTCTTTGGAGAGTTTCTGAACAATGTACTGAGTGTTTCGCTTTGAAAGACAAGCATTTACCTGGGATCCCTCAGAGGTGGAAGTGAGACGCAGCTTCAGACAGCCTGCTAATGTCTTCCATTTTTTTCTCCAACAAGGATTTTCCCTGGAAGGACAGTTATGGACTCGAAATGAAGGACTTTCCTTCCGGGACTTGCAGTAAGAACCCCAGGATACCAACTTCAGAGTGACATGAGTTCATTCTTCCATCCACCCCAAATCACCAGATGCCACAACAAAGGCATTTCATTAATTTCCCAAAAGGATATGTTTTCTCTTTTCTCCTTCCTCTGCTAACCCGCTCAAACCTCTACTAGAATCGGGAACGTTTGCTTTCCCACTGGAGGCAGCAGGTACCTATCGAAACCATCTCTCAAGTGCGAAAGTGAACAAAAGAAATGATGCAACAAAACCACAGCCCCTCCTGTCGGTAAAGGCAAGATCGCTGCCCTTTGGCCTGGAGTGTGAGTGGAGGGCTGTGAAGCTGGGATCGGGGACACCGGTGTCCCCAAAGCCACTGGCCCTCCCCAGGGAGCGGTGGCTTTGGTCCCCGTGGGACAGAGCAGCCCTCCTTGTGTAGAGCTGGAGACGGAGAGGGTGACATGCTGACACCATCAGCTACCTCATTCCCCATAAGGTGACTCACAAGTCAGGGAGGGGAGGCAGAGCCAGAAGGAAGCCACCTTCCAGCAGAGACACAACTGGCCTGGTTCCACAGTTCCCCTGCCTCAAGGCCACTCTGTGCCCTCTCGAAGCCCCCTCCCTGTCCTGAGATCTACACGACAGAAGAAAGGCACAGAGCACTCTGAATGTGGGTTTCCAGTGTCCTCAGAAGAGGTGAGGTCACTGCGTGTGCCCAAGGCCAGGGTTCACACCTCCCAAGACCCCAGGGCCAGCCACTCAGACTTCCTCGCCGCACATCACAGCTTTACTTTCAAGGGGAGGGTGTCTAGAAACCGAAAACGAGATCAGAACTCAGAGCTACATCTTAAAAGTTTCTGTTAAGAGAGCTTGAGTTTTCAAAAATTAAAGCCTTTGTGGGAGAATTCATGGAAGAAAGAATGAAACGGATTCAGCTAACGGAATCTGTGTGGCATTCAGCCTCTCAGTCCCTTTCTGAATCCAGGCATGCAAACGCGAAGATCACCGGGACGGGAGTCTGGATTTCCATAACGTTCGTCTTGCTGCAAGAGAACCATGAGAATAATCCCCCAACGGGTGCCCCTGCTCGGAGGAACCATTAGGCTCAAGGATCTGACTGTTTCTCAGGATCTCAGGATCTGAAGGGCGAGGACGAGAGCTCAGGCTCACCTCCCCTTCCCGCGCTCCCACCTGTCCCAACGTTTGCTTGGATTTCTGCTGGTGTCACGTGGATGTGTGGTCCCGCGGAGAGTTTTTCCTTGGCACCTCATCATAAAGACTGCTGGACTTCTTGAGTTACTGTGCAGAAAAGATCGTAACCGCAGACGTAAGGAGAAAAGGCTCCGTCCTAAGATTTACGAGGCCCAGGTTCCCGTCCTGGTTGAGCCACAAACTTGCCATGTGACTAATACTCAGAGATCTGATGCCCTGCCCAAAATTTCATCTGGAAACTTACATGTGTATAAAATGGCACATGTAAACGATGCTGGCTCTGGAGAAGCACAGATAAACAGGTCACAGCTCTTATCTCAAGGAGCTGATAACTGCAGGACGGATGCTCTCGGGAGCCAGGACGTACACCTGATCCGAGAGCCGGCAGTCCTACGGCGGCACCGATGGCTGGCTGCCACCCGCGGGTGCCTGGTCCTCTTACCCTAGCGTGACTCGCTGCTGTCCCCACCCATCCCTGCATCTCACAGTGCCCCCTGCCCCGCCCCATGAAGGTGTGGCCATGGTCCACTCTGGGATACAGCACGATGGTGTCGCTTAAGCCTATGCTGCCCTGTGAGGCTTCAGGCATAAGGAGAACAGGGGACAGAAAGGAAAAAGGAAAAGAAATTTGCAGATTTCTCTAAGGCACATGAGTGATGTGAGAAAGAACTAGAAGCCACACAGCTGGGCAGGAGAGCAAGTGGCTTGGGAGGCAGGGGCGAAGAAGGGTCTGCCTGGGGAGACCCAGCTCACAGCCCTGACATCCCTCCCTCCCCCTATGACACTTACAGCAGACCGGCCGGACACCGCCCTCCCTGCAACCCACCCCCTTCCAGATGGTGGTCCCTGAGGTCCCATCACGACTTCCAAGCGGCTCAGCTTTTGAAAACGCTAACGGTGTTTCCTCATTTGCCATGAACATTGTTTCTCGTGCTCCCGACCTGGGGAAATGTCAGATCTTTCACTTTTCCTATCAAATTAGTCCTGAGATATTTTTCCACTGAAGGTGAAGTTCATGCTGTTTTTCACAGAATAGGTTAGTGGTTATGATCAGTGCTAAATGCGCTCTTCCTGAACCCTGTGCATCCGCATCCCGGGAGCGAGAACCCCGCTGAGGCCGAGCTGGGCTGCGGACAAAGTGGACGGCGCCAATCCTCGACGCTGTGGGTCAGGCCAGGTCTCTTCATCGCTGTCCCTCAGAGACACGTCCCCACAGCAGGGCCCCAAGACCCTGCAGGCTCCGGAGTTCCTTCAGCGTCTGTCTCCTCTGTCCTCCTACCCACAGGGGCCTCGACTTGTCTTTCTTCCAGAAGCACTGACTTCCCATCACGCCTTATGCAGGGCCCCATTCCCAGGCCCAAGCAACCCCCAACACCTTGCGTGCTGTGCTCATAAGCAAGACAAAAACAAGAATAAGTGTCACTGAAATTTACTGAAAACCTCTTATAGGCCCAATCCCTTGTTCAAGAGCTTTCCAGGCGTTTGGGCAACCTCTCTGTGAGGCTGATCCTTTTATCGTCTCCACTGTACAGACGAGGGATGAGGGACGAGGCAGGAGGCTGTGTAAACCCCCCCAGGTCACACACCCGCTGAGTGGGAGACCCGTCATTTGGTTTTGGGCATTTTGACTCCAAAGCCTCCACCCTTCAATTGCTTTTCTCTGTTTTTAAAGGATATTCGATGAAGACTTAAAGAAAATTATTATCTGGAATTCTATTTATGTTTTACGATCTTGATGTTGAGCCAAAGGGTAAGAAAACTCCTATTCTGAGCAAGGCCTTACAGGAAAATGTTAGGTACGGCTTACTTTGCCAAGCGAAGACACAGAACTGTCAGCATAGTATTTTTTTGAACATGTAAAGTATTTTCTCTTTTAACTCAAGCTGCCTGAATTCCCTGAGGACTCAGAACAACGACACTTTGCTCTGAAACTTGGAAGGCCTCAGGATAAAATGACCCCCATTTTCCTGAAAGACAATCTTTTGGTAAAATTTCTCTAAGAAAGAGTCTGAAAAGTCTCTACAGGTTGAAGTTCCCAGACACACTGTGGGTTTTTTTCCCTTTTTTTTTATCCTATTTTCAATGATCTGTTCTCTAGATCTGTGTGTGCCTAAGGGTGGTCTCCTAGAGGGCTCCTTGCACGAGAGAGAATTCTTCTGTAAAAGTAAGAATCCTTGCTTTTTCACACCTGGGATTTCTTCTGCCACATTCTCTCAACTTGGCTGTCACCGGCACCGCCCCCGTCTTGCAGACTTGCGCCTCTCACCGTGGATCTAGATCATGAGCCCAGCGGTCCCCCCCCAGGCCCCCTCTACGCCTGATACACAGGAGGCATTAAGTGTTTGCTAAATAAAGAGAAACATTGAATTAATTGAACTGAATTCCCTGAAAGATGATTCGAAAGCATTAATCCAAAGGTCACCCCTCGTGTGGACATGGTCGATGGGTCAGTGCATTAGGAAGGATTAGCTTCATCTCCAGCAGCAGAAATCCTCCGGAGGGACGAGTTAGCGAGCCCCACGAGGGCTCGGTTCTGCTCTGCTGAGCTAAGCACGCCTGCCTCTTGCTGATCGGCGAGCAGAGCAAGTGCTCAGTGAACAGCGGCCGCTTCAGACCAGAGTCTCTGATCACGGGGTCCTGGATCTCAGGGTCACCAAACGCCTCCAAAGTGAGACAGGATGCGAGACAAAGGACATGATGTTTGGGCTTTTTGCGACTGATCCCCAGGCAGCGAGCCGGAGCTGCCGAACCCTGGTGACCGACGGGACAGTTCAGAGAAAGGAGGAGTGGGGGGCTGTTTTCTGCTTCACTGTGTTTGAATGCTCGGTGTACGGTGTGCACGTGTGCGCGTGTGCACATGTGCGCGTGTGCACGGGTGTGTCCTGGTCCCCCCTTTCTCTCACACACGCAGACGTGCCCACACACTCATGATTCTGAATCAGCATATGTATCTGAAAGCTGCTGGGGCTCTTAGAAGCACCCGCCCAAATCCCTCTCCTTCATCTTGGGGTGGGGAGGGATCACCAAGGAGGAAGCCAGCAGATCACACGACTTCCTCCCCCAGGAACGGCATGTGTGAAAGTCCTCCCCAGGGTCATGCCTCCACGCGAGCCAACGCAGGGGCCACCTTGAATCAACCTGCTGTCAGGACAGAGCCTCCTGTGACCGGTGCAAGCAGCTGCCCAGACACACCCAGTCCAAGCTCTGACCTTTCACTCTCCTGCCCGGCCCAGAACAGAAGCGCCCACGGCCTTGCTGGACGGGAGCTGACTTGTCACCCAGCAATCGGAAGCTTCCTCAGGTCAATCAGGCTCCAATGAGCCAATCCTTCCCAGATCACTGGACCAGCAAAGGTGATCCATTTTCCAACTCTCGGTCAGCAGCTCCCTCGCTGGCAGGCCTAACAGCTAGACAAGGCCTAATCAGGCAAAATAGCCAAAGCCCCCAAAATGAAGACACACCAGCCTTTGCCTACAACGTCCTGGCCTCTAGAACGGCATGCAGACCGTGACCAGCATCAAAGCGCACAAGAGAAAAATGGACACTGCCCCAAACTAAAGCTGCTCTTTTTCACGGAGGCAGTAAATGCTCCACAGCCCTCGCTCGGTCAGCGAACCACCAGCAAGAACCCTCAGGGCACATGAACAACACTTCCACCTGTACAATGATGCAGACCAGACCGCCTACCACCACGCACTCATGTGCACACACACGTACGCACACACATGCGTGTGCACACACGCACGTCATGCATGCATACATCAACACACAGGTATCACCGTGTATCAGCCATCCCTGAGACCTGTCCGGGTGACCCATGTCACTTGCCAAGGCCCATTTGGTTCCCGACCCTGGAGCTACCATAATTACATGGGGACAAGAGCCAGATGGCCCAGCAGACCGCCATCCTTACTGCCCAGTCCGTGACTCGGGATGGAGTCACAGGATCTACTTAACCTCTCGGTTGACTTCAGTTCTCTGTAACAGAATGAGAAGCAGAAAATGCATCAAGGCTGCACCTGATTTCTTCCCAATCATGCTCATGGGACTCCCACATAGTTCACTGTAGATATGCCTACTTGGCCCAATTTTATTGAATGTTTAAAAGGATTGCAGGCCAGAGCAATGGCTTAATCTTTCTAAGATCTCCATGAGCTATAAGTATCTCATGCCATGCCACAAAATCCCACAGCACAGCTTGACTGTGCACTTGACTAATACGGCTGTGGACTGGAGTGAAGGAGGAAAGCCACGGAGATCCAAACCTATAGAAAGATTACATTAGTAAAATGCAGGAACTGCAAAGCAGAAAACATGTCCATTTCATTTTCAATATTTTTCTCTATGTTTTTTTCATTTAAAAAATTGGAACCTTGGGGCACCTGGGTGGCTCAATGGTTTAAGCCTCTGTCTTTGGCCCAGGTCATGATCCCAGGGTCCTGGGATCAAGCCCCATATCAGGCTCTCTGCTCAGCAGGCAGCCTGCTTCCTCCTTTCTTTCTCTGCCTGTCTCTCTGCCTGCTTGTGATCTCTGTCTGTCAAATAAATAAATAAAATCTTTAAAAAAAAATTGGAACCTGTGCCCACCCTAATTTCTGAAGACACCATCACATCTATCCCAATTTGGGAATAAATTACAGTTGAACTCTTGGACAACATGGGGCTTGGGGCCCTGACCCCACCTCACAATTGAAAATACACCTATAACTTCTGATTCCCCAAAAATTTAACTGTAAAGAGCCTACTGTAGATGTTATACCCATAATATAAACAGTCCAATTAACACATATTTTATATATATTGTATTCTGAATTCTTACAAGAAAGGCTAGTGGAAAGAAAATGGTATTAAGAAAATCCTAAGGAAGGGACGCCGGATGGCTCAGTAGGTTGGGCGTCTGAGTCTTGATCTCAGCTCAGATCTGGATCTCAGGGTTGTGAGTTCAAGCCCCACACTGGGCTACACACTATGCATGAAGCCTACTTAAAAAAAAAAAAAAAAGGGAAGAACAAAAGAAACTCCTAAGGAAGAAGAAATATATTTTCTGTACCACAATGTATTTATTGGAAAAATTCCACGTAAAGTGCACCCACGCAGTTCAAAGCTGTGTCGTCCAAGGATCAACTGAACGCTATTTTATTTAAAAACACAAAATACACTCAACAGATTTGTAGTTTCCCTCCTTTTCATGAGTTCATAAATGCTTTTACATTTGAGCTTTATTTTTATTTGAGTTTTATTTGAGCTTCGCTAAATTTTGGAAGATAACAGAAGGAGATCATTTTCCACATGGGACTACTACAACAACACTGTTGATCGGAGATATCACACGTCCCAAAAAAACTCCTACAATGAGCCAGTTTACAGAGTAGCAACCAAGTTCCTTCATCTTCCAGCAGAAGACTGCAGGGCACTGATCCACAATCCTGAACACACTCACCACACACTTGGGGACATTTTCCGATTATTGCAGACTGCAGAACGTCACGTGATGTGTGAAATTGAATGCGAAATGCACTACAGAACTAAGCATAAGAAAACTACCAAATTTCTAGAAACAAGCGCAGGGAAAACACTTGGTGACCTTGGGTGAGCCCAGATGTCTTCGATAGGGCATGAAAAGCAAAATCACAAATGGCAAAAATGGATCAAGTAGCTTCATCCAAATTAAAAGATTTCGGTCTTCAAAAGACACTATTAAGGCCATTAAGAGAATTAAACCAGCCATGCCAGGTGCTGGAGAAAACTACTGACAGAAAACAACTAACAATACATATTTAGAAATCTTGTAATTCGCTAACAGGAAGGCAAGGAGCCTAATAACAGAACTGAGCAGGATCTGCAAGGTCTCTCGGCCGAGAAGTTACAGATGCAAACAAATTCACAAAACCCAAGCAACGTCAGAGCCGCGAGTGCCAGCTTCTTTTAAAGCTACACACGCTCTGACCCTATGATTATCTCCCCAAAAGAAATGAAAGTCACGTCCACAAAATTACCTCCCCGTGAACGTTCACAGCTCTATTCAAAAATAGCCAAAAATGGGAAATAGCCCAAAAGCCCTTCTACTGTTGAGGGGAAAAACAGACCGCTCTATGAGCCACAGTGGAATTCCACATGATTGTAAAAGGGAACGAGCTACCGATACCCACAACAATACTGACGGAACCCGAGGGTGTTTCACTAAAACAAAGGGGCTATCTGCAAAAGGATACAGACTTCATGATTCCATTTATATGGAATTCTGTTCAAGACCAAATGAAGGACTGTGATGGGAAGCAGAACAGTGACTCTCTAGGGCTGGCCTGTGAGGGAAGGTTGACTATAATGGGGCAGGAGGAAACTGGTGTTGGTGATCAAATATTTTATATCATGATCGTGATAGTGCTTATAGGACTGTGTTCTACATTGTTCAAAACTCATCAAATTGTCTGCTTAAACTGGGAAATTTTAATGAATGCAAATTTTACCTTAATAAAGACAGGTCCCAACAAACGGACAAAGGAAAATGAAGAAAAGTTGAGTATGAGCTTGTCGGGGAAGGAAAAATATTTCAGTGAAAACTCCCCTATCATGACAAGGGCCCCCATTAGGGTGTCTTTCTGTCCGGTTGGGGAGTATGATATAATTTAACAATTGGTCTCCGGAATAGTGGCACCAGTTAGAAGTGAAGTTCTGGAAGTAACATTAATTGGGCTTAAAAGCAAAGAAATGAACACAAAATAAAGAACAGCCTGGGAGCTGTCACTGCCCCCCACATACAAGCATCTTCATGGAACGGAGCCAGCAGAGGGAGGAAGGGAGGGAGGGAGCCTCCACGGATGCCAGCAGAAATCGTCAACATCTACTGTTTCAGAACTCCGAAAAGTAACCAAAAGCTTGCAACAATCCGCGCAATGTTTATTCACGACAAATGGCTGGATGTTGGCAAGGACGGAGAGCTTTGGGTCACTGGAACTCGCCCCATTATCATACCTCCCCCTGTGGCTCTGTGGGCCAACCACAGGTCCCAGCACCCCCACTGCCGGGTGGACATCGAAGAGACATGAACGCATATGTCCACACAAAACCTGGTACACAATGTCCCCAGAAGCATTTGTCATAACAGCCACAATGGGGACAGAACTCCAATGCCCATGACTAATGAATGGATAAACAAAATGTGGTATTTCTATACACGGGGACGTTCCTCAGTCACACAAAGTAATGACGTTCTGACTCCTACAACAACACAGATGAACACAAGAAGACACCAGTCACAGAAGACCACCCATCGATGATTCCAATTATATATGACGTCCAGAAGATGCAAATGGATAGAAACGAAAAGAAAACTAATGGTTGCTAGGGGCCAGATGCAGGAAATTGGTGACTGGCCAGTAATGGGGACAAAGCTTCTTCCCTGAGACAACAATATTCTAAACTTCGATCATGCTGCAGGCTGCATAATATACCAAAAACCCATGAAATTGAAGACTTTAAAAATAACAATTTATGGTCTGTGAATTAAATGTCAATAAAAAATGTACACCCATAACATTCTACATTTTATACGAACCAACTTAAAAGGACACACATTAAAAACATGAGAATGATTGCATTGGGGATGGGAGAGGGGATGTGTGACGTGGACACAAAGGGAGCCTTGCCCCACATCAATGGGAGTTAAGTCAGAACTCGGAGTGTGGTGTTTAAAAATCAAACAGAAAAGTTCTCACCAACCCTCTGTTTCTAGCACTGAATTAATTATTCCTTTCCTGATTTCCATGCCTAACCTTTAAGAACCCTGACTCATGTCTACTGACCATTTGTTAAGGACAGAATCAGGACTCCCCCACATGCCCACACAGATGGCTCCACCGATCTCCCACAATAGCACATCATGGCACTCACACTCTGCAGGGAGAAACTGAGGCACCTAGCGAGGGTCTGCCTGGAGCCTGGCCGTAGCTGAAGGACAGTGCCACATTCAGCAAGCCAGGGAATCAGGGCATGTGGCACAGCTGATGGCCTTGCCACAGGGAAGATGGGGCACCCATCCCTCACCCTAACCCTGAGAGGAGCTCTGGGTAACTTTGGGGGTTGTCCTGTGGGCTGCTGACCTACCCAGCGGAGGTCACCTGCTCCTCATCAGAGCCCCAGCCCAGTGTCCTCAAAGGCTCCAAAAACCACTGGGGTTCCAAATGCCAGACACCTCCCTAAGGGAAACTTAGCGCCAAGTGACACAAGACGTCATGCTTACTGGAGGTGGAGAAGTGTCTCGGGTCTGGGACGCTATATACAAACCCTAAGCCATCGGCACCCTGGTGGCCACGGGCTGAAGTTCTGCAGGGAGAAGGAACCCCGAGTTTGCTCTCTCCTCACTCACCTCTGAGGGCTATATCTCAGGGTCGACTTCTCACCCCGAGACCGCTTACTTGGGGACAAAGGAGACCCTCGCTGCACTTTACAAAAGTCCCACATCCTTAAGATGTCAATGAGGGAATGCTCTGTTTTATCACTTTCCTGCACTGGGACAGGAGGGAAGGGAGACCCCAGGGCCAGCGCGGTGTGTGGGGAGATGCAGGGCTGAAGGAGATGGGGAGGGAACAGGAGAGGCAGTGGAGAAGCCAACACAGTTCTGTCCCCGTCCTGTCCTGTGCAGGGGTGATGGGTGTTTCCTCTAAAAAATATTGAAGGAGGGGCACCTGGGTGGCTCAGTCATTAAGTGTCTGCCTCCAGCTCAGGATTCCAGGGTCCTGGGATCGAGCCTCGCATTGGACTCTCTGCTCCGCGGGGAGCCTGCTTCCTCCTCTCTCTCCGCCTGCCTCTCTGCCTACTTGTGATCTCTGCCAAATAAATAAATAAAATCTTTAAATAAATAAGTAAAATTTTAAAAATAAATAAAATAATAGAACAGAATAAAATAAAATAAAAATACTGAAGGAAAACGTGCTGTGTCTAAACGCCGCACACACACTCACAGATGAATCGGACTAACACAGCGGGGTATAGTTATGTCAGAAACCTGCTCACGGGTGTGTTTTACAAGCTCATCGTCCCATGGCACAGAGGTTTCCCCAGCAGCTGGGGGGCTTGCTGCCACCACCAGAGAAGCTGATTCTCTGATGCTTCTTCGGTTCCTCTCTCACACGGCTTCCACCTCGGATCTGTCACCGAGTCAGGAGCTCCTCTCACATCAACCCCTTCTTGTAAGTCCCTGCCAGGGCCGCAAATTATAAATCCTTCGGGTATGATTCTCCTCCGTGGGGAAGTGAGCCCTTGCCAAGTGTGTAAACCCAGAAAACTCAACTAGAGCCTGCTCAGTAGGAAAGAAGATAATCCTTCCAGATGGTTCAAGGGTATGGAAGTACCACTGACTACTGAGGCAGAAAGCAGGAAAATGAGAAAGTCTGGAGGAGCTGAGGACGGGCTTCCTTTCTAACGGGCCGAGTGCGAGGGGGCTCCCACTTGGAAATGTGTGCTAGGAAGCCCCAGCACCAACATCGAGCTCACACGGGGGGCTGGAGTGAACGTATGGCAAGCTGAGCGGGGCCCATGAGACCGCCGGAGTGGGCCAAACCACAGAGATGACGAGGACGTGAGATAATGAGCAGGCTGGGGGCACCAGCAGGGAGCGACACCAGCATTTGAAGTTCAGGCAGAGGAAGAAAGACACCCAGGCGCAGAAGAGACTTGAACAGTTTGCAGAAAAGGCAAGACGGTGGGAGAGAGAGAGCCACACCCCAAAGCACATGGTCATTAGCATCAGATTCTGCAGGAAAGACCAAGAGAGCAAGGATTGAAAACAAACCTTTGGGGGCACTTGGGTGGCTCAGTTGTTTAAGCGACTGCCTTCAGCTCAGGTCATGATCCCAGGGTCCTGGGACCGAGCCCTACATCGGGCTCCCTGCTCAGTGGGGAGCCTGCTTCTCCTTCTGTCTCTCCCTGTGCTTATTCTCCCTCCCTCTCTCTCTCTCACCATTGCATGGGGCTGGTCTTCAAGACTAGCATCATGTGGGTCTTCAGACACTCATCCTCAGTGCACCCAGTGCCCCTTGGGGCTCTCCCCTGAGACCTAGAGTCATCCTTCTGGGCTCCTTTAATGAAAGCTTTATGAAGACCCATCTAAGCTGCTTCTAAACTGCATCCAGAAAGCCAGGCCACAGCCTTCTCTAGAGATGACGCACCAACACCGACTTCTCTCTCCCCAGCTTTGCGCATCCCCTCTGTTCGGTTTACACCATTACAGAGAGCAAATCAGCTACGAGATGTGACGCATGGGCTGTCCAGAGGCCCAGGGCAGGTATGGATACGCTCAGCCGGTCGTGAGGGGACGTCCCCCAAGGGAGCCTACTCCGTGGTGCTCGAATGTTATGTGTGTCCCCAGCCTCTCTGCCTACGTGCGAGTGGTGAGGAGAGGAGGAAAGTCTGGTTCCTCCAGCTCCCCTTGCGGGTAAGCAAGTGGCAGCCACGACAAGGTCTCCACTCGGCCTTGGGATTCCTGATACGGATTTTGCCGCGCTGGTTGGGTTCGTACCTGAACCGCGGGGACAAAGGGCCTGAGCCCCAAACATCACTGCGCTCAGCAGCCCCGGCGTGTCTCCTCCTGTCCTTCCTGGAGAATCTCTTTTTAGAGCGACACTTGTTAAAAACAGCTCTGAGCAATGTTCAAAGACTCGTTGTCATGAAAGGGATGTCGGGGATGTCTCACCCACGGAAACTCAGAGCGCGGCACAGTTTCCCCGCGACCTCATCGATACAGCGCGCGCCCAGCAAGGAGGCTTTCGTGATCACCCCTCAGAAGGCATTCGGGAGAACACGGGTCTTTCTGCGGAAGGCACACCAAAGGGAACAATCCTATGTCCTCAGGCCACAACATGCTCTCAGATCACCCCATGACTTGCTGGAAGTAGGTCATAAGCCCGGTGACCCCCACTGGCTACGAGGTACCCACTGAGCTGAGGCACGCCGTTGCCTAGAGACGGAGACGGGCTGCTGGGGGTGAGCGGGGCTGGGAGATTCTGCAGAAAGTACCAACAACCATTACCCACCTCAGCGAAGAAGAGACTGCATTTCTCCCCTTTGACAAAGTCAAGTTCAGTCTGGCTCACACTTTCCAATGTCCACTTTCCCCCACATACCAACCATCACTGATCTTCTACAGTGACGTGACGAGCAAATGCCTCCAGCTTTTCCCCCAAAGAACCGTGCCCGACTCAGACGGTGCGTGGCCCTAAAGATCATGACCAGCTTGACTCGACACATGGAACCACATCTTCACACGGCAGGACTGTGCGCAGGCCCAGAAGCCAACCTCATCACTGCAGGACACTAGGTCCTCGGTGGTTAGACATCCGTCACATGACTCATTTGACAGGTTCAGCTCCAAATGGCTTTGACGGTTTTCAAAACCCAACACCTGTCTTCCAGGAATCAACCACTGCCCCCCTTTCCAGAGAGATTCCAAAGAATCTGTCGTACAATTTCAAAGATGTACAGTATTGTTCATACACTGACTGCCATCACCAAGGAGAGACGCTCTCATGAGGATCACTATTTACAGCAAATGTGACGGGAAGAAAGTCAGCTTCATTACAGGACCCTCTCACTTCTGAGCACTTGAGAGAGGGATGCACATGGGCTCAAAGAAAATGCTGAAAAAATTTCACCAATGCTGATCTGTGTTCCTAGGTTCTACCTTCACATAGCAGGGACTTCAAAAAGTATATCCTCCAGAAAAGGTGAGGGAAAACATGCATCTGAATTCATACTGTGCTGGTGGGACTATCCGCTGGTGCTACCACTTTGGAACAGGACGTCATTTTCCATTTAAATGTCAAGTTATGCAACTTACATTCCTGCTGCTACGTTTCTCCGTGTCTCTGCAGGAGGAACACGACATAGTATCCACAGGAAGGATGCACAGAGATGATCAGGGTGGTGTTGCTGATCAAAGCAAAGACCCAGGAACCACCTGCATGCTGAACAGTTAGGGAATGGTTTTACTGGCTCTCCTATCCCCACATCCTAGAATACCGCAGAGCAGTTTGCAAGAATAAGGGGTGTGTGTGTGTGTGTGTGTGTGTGTGTGAGCACCTTCAAATATACGTCAGCACCTTCAAATATACGTCAGCAAACGGATGCTGCCACACCATGTTGTTGGGAGATACTTCAGCGGAGAAAAAATACTTGAGTATAATATTATGTATGTAAAAATGTCACACATATATACAAAGTTACACCTATATATCTTCTATGTATCCAAATGTACATATACATGCATATACCCGTGTGAATGTGCATATATGTATATGCAGAAAAATTATACCAATACTTACATAAACATTAATATCACTTAACTTACTAATATGTACTTAAGTATATTAATATTCTATCTCTCTCTCTCTCTCTCTCTATATATATATATATAAAGGCTAGAAATTTGCCTACCAAGATAATGGCTGCAATTTCTTCTAGGAACTCCTGAGACCAAGGCTACCGGGATGATGAAAATCACCTCACACCTTGTGTTTTATGTGTTAATATATTATTAGGACAATGCATTGGTGGATTTCTTATATACTTAAATTAAAATTATAGGTACCTATGAGGAGCTTGGGATAACATTACACAAATAATTGCCTTGTTTCACCCATTTAATGTGTACTCCTAGGAAAAGGTACTCAAAAAAAAACCAAGAATAAATAGAGTCAAAAGATAAAAGAATAATTATAATTTTTAAATTGGGGGACGTGATTTGCCATTTTCAATTTAAAGTAGATTTAACTTACATTGTCCACATATCTTGTATCTGCCCACTGTTCATATCTACCCCTCAAAACACACACATACACCCAGAGTCAAGGGCACACGTGGTCAAGCATACCGGACCTGGGGACAGAAGGCCACCCTACAGGCTGTCCAATCTATTCCCTCCACAGCGTCACTTGTGTAACAAGCCAGGAACCTATATAACTCATTCAACACCCACAGTGCCAGGTCGTTTACCGAGCACAACTTCAGGCCTTAAACATACGCATAAAGAGAGAGGAAGAAGTCGAACAGGGCATTGTAAAAAAATAACAAAAAAGAAAGGGAAGAAATAAATATATATTTTAGAAAGTGTGACTTGTCACGGACGTTGGCACGGATCTCATTGCCATCAGCTCCCCTGACGCGGAAACAGAGCTGAAAAGCTCTACAGGATGCCTTCGTAGTGGGAAGCAATTAGGAAGAAAGATGACCATGGGCTTTCCACCTAAAGCGTCCGAGGTGATGTGTTTCTTTCACTGTCTCGGCAAGTCACGTCTGTCTCCTCAGGATGCTGGTGTAAAAAAGGCAACAATCCCGCCCCCCTCCCTCAACAACAGGCGATCCCACGCTCGCTTCTGCGGTTTGCGTTTGCGGCTCGAGCCGTCACAGAGCGCCGGGACCCTCAGACTCACACAGGACTCATAACAACACGCAGGCCGGGGGTCTGCGGAACAAAGACATCGCAATAAAATGCTGTCGAGCTGAGGTCAGGAGCCGCTATTTATACTACAGCAGGAAAAAAAGCCATAACTTATTGTTCCTGTCACTCCTTACCCTCAGTGACCACCAGCATCAGAGCAGCCCCCAAGCAAACCAGAAAGGAGGCCAAGTTCTTGGCTTGCCTTTGAAATATGCCATAATTAATTTCTGCCACCGAATGCCTCTCATTAGAGACTCTGAACTCACTGCAGCAGGTGAGCACATGGCTTCCCTCCACGGCTCCCTCTGCCAAGCAGGTAAATGTTGTTATTCCACGCGCGGGAGCAGGAGTGTGCACACACAGCAGACTGTGTTCCAAGCGCTTGGGAAGCGGTTTCTGTTTTGGGTTTTGTTGTTGTTGTTGTTGTTGTTTTTTTATTTGCCCGTGTGTACAGATGCTGAGCTGAGGCCCTAAAGGGGCAGAGAGCCTCTCCCTACACACCCAGGAAAGAATCCAGATGTGCAGGGAGAGCTGCCTTTCCAGGGTCGGGGCCAAGGGAGCTGACTTTGGTCATCGCACCTGTTCCTGCTGACCTCCCTCTCCCTCCACCCCCCAGAGATGGGGACTGGGCTGGGGGCATGGAGAAGAGCTGCGTGTGCCTGGGAAGGAGGCAGGAGACTGTGCCAAGCCTCATCCAATCATCCTAGGGTTTAGAAAGAAATCCAGAATTACGCTCAAAGAATAAAGATGTTCCCAGTGTTCTGCAAAGCCGTCGGCCTGCGGTTGGCCCTGGGGTGTAGCTGGGCACAGGCGAGCTCTCCCTCCCTCCTGGCTCCCCACCCCACGGTAGCTCCCAGCCTGCCTTGCAGCGAGGCAGGTCGCAGGACTGATCCTGCCCACCACAAGGGGATGCGTGCCTGGGTCCTCTCACCCTCCCACGGGGAGCGTCTGAGCGCGCCGCCCCCAGGTGCTGGAATGAAATGACACTTCAGGACAGCGTCAGAAGAAAAGCAATGAGCGAGGCAGAGGCCATGTGGAGGCCGCAGCCCGCCTCCCCGCTGGCCTATCAGATGCGCACGAAGGAGACGCTTACTGTATTTGAACCATTATTGATTTGGGGGTCCCTGCGCTATGGCCGTCCCCTGCCCTGCACACAGGGAGGCACGGAGCCTGTCCACAATTATTAACCAAAGAGCATGTGAACGTGTGGACAAAACAAATTAACACACTGCTCCCAGTGAGAGAGGAATGGGAAATAAAATTAGGTGGTTTAAATGTGTTTATCTCTAAATCCCAAACATAGAGAGTGGAGAGTAGGAAGAAAACCCCTAGAGCTGGGGATTTCCGTTTCCTCTGACTCGGTCCTGTTCTCTCCCCTACAGACTGAGGGGTCGGCTGGTGGGAATGCGGAAGTCCACGCTCCATCTCGTCATCCTCTATGTGGTCAAGCGGGAACTGGGTGAACTTGGGTTTTTCAGCAGCTCTGAGGGGCAGGGCCTGGCTCTGAAGGTCCTGGAACGCTGCAGAAGGCTCTCCTCCCCGCCACAGGCCTGACTGAGCTCACTCATCCACACAAGGGCGCCACGGCGCTGGCCTCTTCCCGGTGGACGGTCTGTTGCTTTCCCAGGGATCTGGGAGGGTTCGGGGGCAAGGGGCACATGAGGCCCTCCAACCCGATCCTCACCCTCTGATCTACCAGAACCACGGCTTCCGTGCCATTTACTGCGTTCCTCCTCTCACCCATGGCCTAGCTCAGTTCAGCTGGTCTCGGGTTAAATGCCACTAGTGTTGGGGCTCCTTCCCTCCTGCTATTCTGTTCCACCCAGGAACAGCCTGAGCACGGATGGCGAGCAGACTTGCACAAAGTCCGCTCTCCTGGACATTCTTCGTTAGAACGTAGAACTCAGATCACGTCGATTTTACTTTGAGTTTCTTTTTAACACAATAAAAACCCAACGAGCTCTCAGGGCGCTGGTAGCTTTAAGGCACGGGGTGGGCCTGACGCGGATAGAGGGCACAGCGACAGCCATGGTGCTGCAGGACACAGCTGCTTCTAGAAGCTGAGGGAACCGACGGGCCTCCGGGCTGAGGCTGGGCTGGAACAGAGGTGCTTGAGAGGAACAGGTTCCCGCAGGCCGAAAGTGCAGAGCTCTTCCCAGCGGCGGAGTCAGCCCGTCCTGCTGTCCTGCTGACCGGCATGCCAGGCTGGGCCCGGCTGGTTCACAGGGGAGAGCCGTCTGGGACCCGGGTCGCCCGTGGAAGGAGATGACCATTGCCTGGGTTGTCTGTGTCCCAGCAGCTGAGACAGGCCTCTTCGTAACCCTGAGGATTGTTCTCTCCCGTCGGGACAAGCAGCTCCGGGGGGTTCAGGCCTGCCTCCAAGAGCACGGCTGGCGTCTGTCCTCCCATCCTCCCGTGATCCCCTCCTCAGGTGTCTCTCCTGGGCAGCACGGCCTCCCCGAATAGTGGTTCTGCGCCAGCAGCTGTAGCTAGGGCGCAACCATGGAGGACATCAGGGCACCCCTGCCCGGGGCCGCCCCTACTCTGCGGGGACGCAACCCCAGCCTCCACGGGGCCCCGGCTCATACACCAGGTCACACCCGAGCTACCCCATGTTGCACTTCTGCACTTGTGATGCGTGGGCCCAAAGGCAGGACTGCTGATCTACTGCTTTACCTGTGGCCCCATGAGGATCGCGATCCACAGGGATCCCGAGGGCACAGAATGAAGGGCTGACCCTGTCATCCACACCATCACCGCCCCTTCCCTGCTATGCTCAGCGTTAATGACCATGTCCGAGAGTGAACCCTGGTTAAGGGGGTAGGCTCTGAAATCACACTTCCTGGGTGCAGACCCTGCTCACCCAGTTACTGCTGGCGTGGCCTTTGCCAAGTCCCTTAACATCGTCTGGGCCTCACTTTCTCTGCTCTTAAACAACAGCAATGACACTTCCCTAATGACTGCCATGGCCTTAAATAAGAAAACACGTGCTAAGTACTAAGCAGACTGCCGTAAGCCCCCGTACGTGTCTGTGCGGCCAATCGTGGCAATGATTTTTCTTGCCAGATTTTATTTGCCCACCAAAGCCATTCACACCATCGTTCACTAGAGCAGGATGAAGAACGGGGGGTCTGTGACGGACTCTGACGTTAACCCACACCCCACTGCCTTATTTCCCAGCCCGCTGCTTTCCACCTCATCCGCAATGACACCAGGAACAACGGGATCACGCTCTGCTGAACCCCAGAGACGTCACCTCCAGTGTCCTAGGCTACAGAAGGCATGCGGCTCAAATAAAGCTTAATTTTTTAAAATCAACGGCCAACATAAATTTTAAATTTCACATAATAATCCATATGACAGCTTATCTTCAAATATTAGGAGTTCTGGTCACTTGGGGACCCCCAGCCCCCACTCTGTGACATTTGGTTAGAATTTTCTCGGAAGGCTGGTGATCTGCAGATCGCTGGGGCCCCAGGCTGCACCCCGATGCCGGTCACTGTCCACTCTTCTTCCTGTGTTTCTTCCCTGCCTGACCCTGGTAGGCGGCAAGTTTCCAGCCTTTGAGTGATCTCATTTCCACCATGGGTCCACTTGCTCAGCCTTCTCGAAAACTCTGTGCTATACGCAGGGGCTTGGACACCGTCAAGTTCCAAACACGAGGATGAACAGACAAAGGGAGACACACACTGAATTTGTCAGAAATCTAAAATTTGTTAGTTTTGCAACTTGTCAAGAAAGGAAATTCTTTAGGATCAAGCATCTTTGGGGACCATTTGTTGTGCAAGTTATGTAGCTTTTGTCCAAAGAGACACACACCATAGCTGTGATGGTCAGATGTTGTAGACGCGCATCTCAGCCGAGCTGGTTAACGGCGTACGCCCGCCTGTCCAGGCCACGGTCAGCAGCCGTCTGGTGTTTCCAACACTAGCCCAGATGTTAGTGTGAAGGGAGTTTGCAGATGTGATTGATTTTAAGTAAAGGAGATGACCTTCAGTCGTGTGGGTGGGCCTCATCTGATAAACCAAAGGCCTGAACAGCAAAACCTTGTGTTTCCAAAAAAAAAAAAAAAAAAAAAAGAATTGTGCCTCGAGCCCCTAATGTAGAGGTCAGTGCTGAGTTCCCAGCCTGTTGGCTTGCCCTGTGGACAGCAGACTGACACCACTGTGGGGGCCAGCTCCTTGGAAGAAATCTTTCTTTGCAAGAACTTCCTTTCTTGAAAATCAAATTGTAAAACTAGCAACATTTAAATTTCTAATCTATGTATGTACACACACACACACACCCGTCGGCTCTGTTTGAGAAAACCACCACTGATAACAGAACCACAACAAATCTCAAATCCCAGAGTTCAAGCCAGGCGATCAGTTGGCCATTCCTGTCCCGGGTCTCTGGTCTTACGCGGGAGGTAACTGGGACTCAGACTGGCCTGGATGGCGTAGTAAGTTAGCAGGGAAGGCGCGGCAAGGACCCTCCTCCAGACCCATCTCCTAGACACCATTTACCTTCTGAACCACAGCAATTCCTGAACCAGCTTCAGTGAAAACACGTGGTGTTTGGAGGATAAATAGGGGAGAGATTAGACCTCATTTATTTAGGGGAAAAAAACACGGGGAGATCTGTGTCATTGCCCTGGTTCTATCTCTCAGCAGCTGTGTGACCTTACCCCAAATTTCCTGTCTTCCGTCACCTTATCTGTAAAGCGGCAGCGATAACAGAAACCCTTATTTAATTTTTGTGCTTTCGAGGATAAAATGAAATATAGATTTGAGAGCACTCCGGAAATTTAAAGGAAGATGAACAAATGTTTTGAGCAGTAGGTGAGACTACCAAATAAAAAAAAAAAGAAGACAGCAATATTCGTGTTTATTTTTAGCGGTTTTTTTCAACGAATGGCTTTCTGAACAAACACGTTTTGGGGCTGCAAGCTGCAGATAAACTGGGCTTTTATCTCTTCCCCCCTTGCTGCATTATAAGAGTATAAAAGAGAACATGAACATTCTTCTAGGGAAAAATTCACAAAAATAATTTTCTCCTGCATTAAGATATACTTGAGTATGCAAAGATTTAGAGCTTTCTACGGTAAGCCTTTTAAAATTGTATCTGACTGACTTCTGTACTTGACAAGACCTTGAAAGATTGTGGGGTATACAAATTTTAAGCATTCGCCATAAATTGTTATAACCGAATGCTTATTTTCATTTCAAGTTCTCATGGTGAAGGATGTGATTTATCATGCCCTAGAGATTTAGCTGACTTAGAAACTATTAATAAAATAAGTATGGAGTGTAGTAAGGGAATAAATATGCCTTTCAAGATGTCCTTTCTTCACTAGAAATAGTCAGTATGCCCGTGAGACGCACACAGACGCTTAGTTCCCCACATCCCAGTCCTTCCGGGGGTGGGCAGGTGTAATAAATTCCAGGCACATCCCAGCCAGGATTTGGCAAAAACAAATTGCCTTTCTCTGGGAAATAAATAAATAAATAAATAAACCTTTGATTTGATTTCCATATAATATGGAAAATTAAAATCTGGATTCGAATCCCACAAAGACTCACCCAGGGATACCGGCAGCTGTCCGTATGACTTTGAGTCAGTTGCTTAATCTTTTTGGACCTTACCTTAATGCTCTGTAAAGTGGGCACGATCGTAGCCATTTCACAACATGCATGCCAGTTACCTGTGAACGGAAGCTCCATAGAAATAACGCAAGGGGCAGAAAATGTAATTTGGTGTTGTTGGCGCACCCACTACGTGTTCAAACATCACTCCTCATACAAAGAACGACAGTGAACAGGTCTTGCATTTAGGAGAAAAAGATGCCATCACAATCCCAAAGACAGTCAACTCTCCTGTGTGGAGTGTTCCGGAGGGTCGTGGGATAAATTCTGTAAGGTTTCCTTTGTTACGTTGCTCCTGGCGGGGGGGTGGGCAGCACTACAAGTGGACACTTCTCAGACTTGGTGCCTGAAGGGGTAAGAGGGTGTCAGCCAACATCAGTCTCTGGCCACCCCGACCGCAAAGTCCTCCACGGCAAGGCTGACGGGTGACACGCACATCCAGTAAAAAGAGTGCATCCTTGGGGGACGGGCACCAAGGGAAGGGACATGCAAGTCCTCGGGTGACAGGCACCAAGGGAAGGGATGTGGGCAGAAGACGACAGTCCCCTGCAGCCTGGGCTGGTCCAAACTAGGAGTGCTGGCCCCCTTGGTACGCCTAACAATCCGGTAGAGGAGAAAGCCGCTGTCCTGAGATCAGGACACTTCCTCCCTCCGTGTCCTCCATGTCCTCCATGTCCTCCCCACCGTCCGACCACTTGCTAAGCTCTTCCTGCCCAACAGCAACTCACCTTCGACCACGAGCATTTACAGCCCCTTCCCGATGGTTCTTCCCGTGCTTCTGTGGCCAGCGACATTCCTGCTGAGTGGCTCCCTTGTTTGTCAGCATGTCCCCATCTACCAACTCAGGCCTCCCCTGTCCTCAAACGCTCTCACCACGATGGGAACCTGCGTCAGCCCATCTCGCCCTCTGACATTGAGGATCTTTCCTTCCTCCTGACTTTCCCCTTGACCGCTTTCACCTGGGTCACACCCATGGCCCTGTCCCCCTGCTGCTTCACCTGCCAGATGCTGGCTGGGCTCTGGGTGCCCTGGCTCACTCCCCGCTGCTCTCCACAAAGCTACATGCACGCCCCCACCAGGTGCCGCAGCTGCATCTTCAGGGGTGACCTCTCTCCAGCCCACCAGCCGCCTCCTGTCCCACCCCTGATGCGTCCCTTCTCAGCCTCACGTGTGTGAGTCCAGATTTCCCGTCCCGGATCCCGTGCCCTGTCTCCATTCACTGTGCCCAGGGTACACGGCCGGCACCCAGACAACTGTCAAAGTAGGAAATCAGAGACCGACCTGCCCAAGCTTCTGCGTGCAAGCAGTTAATCAGTCTTCGGACTGCCTCTGCCCCACCCACCTGCCCCCAGACAGCCCCTCCTGAGGCAGCATAAGCCCCCACACCTTTGATCTCTCCCCCGTCTCTCCTCCAGCAACTAGTTCTACGTCCCATGGGCCGGTCCCGAACCCACAATAACATCCAGGCCACCAGACAGCATCCCGGTCCTGCCTCACTCAGAGGAAATCCGTGGATCCGTGCACCCCACAGATCCCCTTCGCATCACGTCGCGCGGTCTGCACAAGCAGGCTCTGGCGTCTGGTCTGACCGGCCCCACTGCTCGTCCCACATGTTCACCTGCGGCCGGGGTCACCCGCTGCTCCCGCGTCTTCTGCCTAGTCTTGGGTCTTGCTTGAGTACAACAAAGCCCCTGCTCTCTCCAGGGGACACCAGTTCCCATCCCTGGGGGGATGGGCCTGCATTACAGAGGACTGCCCAGGGGAGCCTTCTATCTTGAACCACATTTTCTGTATCCTGTCGTGAGGATGAGTATTTTACCCTTGAGAGACCTGGTGAGGAAGACGGGGTAGAAGCTCTCTCTAGGCCACATTTCTCCACCCCAATACCAAGCTTCATAGTTCAAAGTGGTTTTCTCAAAGTTATGCAGCTAGTAAAGCCCCGGGCCCAGGCCGGCCCACACAGTGAATCCGGACTCACCCAGGACCACTGCTGTAGGCTTGTCGGGCTTCGGCACCATGTCCAAAATCTGTGCCACGGTCTTTGCGCACCATCAACCCAGTCACACGCACACGCACATCGACACAGCCATGCTTCTGTTTCCAAATAAAACAATAGGAAAGAGTGTGATGGCCTCAGTCCTCTCCCTCAGTCATCCCCGGGCCAGCAGAGGTGCCACCTTCTGGTGACAGAAAACGGGTGGCCCAGTATTGGAAGTAGGCTGTCATTTGGGTAAAGAGCAGCTTATCTGAGAAACACCACGAGCTCTGTGGGTTGAGCTGTGTCCCTAACCATCCACACCCTGCAGCCTTAGGTCCCGGGGCAGCTCACAGGGTGGCCTGGTGCGGAGACGGCGTCTTCATAGGGGTGACCAAGTTGCCACTGTGACAGGCTCCTCGGACAGCAGGGAGATGGGACACAGCCAGAACTGGAGGGAGGAGGCTGTGGGAACGTGGAGACGGTCTCTGTCCATGAGCCACGGAGGAGGCCAGGCACAGAGCCTCCCTGTTGGGCCCAGCAGCACCCCTGCCAACCGCTTCACTCCCCACTCCGGCCTCCGATACTGTGAGACGTGGCGCTTCTGTTACTGAAGACGCCCGGCTTGTGGAAGTTTCTAGAGCAGCCCTTCCGGGAGTCCACTCACACTAGGCTGTCTCGGTCTGAAGGGCGTCACCTGCCAAAGGGCACGCGGCCACTTCTAGCGGGTCGTGTCGATGGCTGTTATGGATCCCTCGGGCTGACAGGAAGCAGAGAGAGGCTGGTTTGTAAGGGATTCCCATACACCTGTGTGGATTATCCCCACAGAGGACGGAGTGTCCCACCTTGGGCAGGGACAGGGCGGAGCCTGGACAGGCTAGACTCGGGTGGCCTCGCTGTCTGCTCGCCATCTGACTGGAAATCAGCACTCTCCTCGGAAAAATTTGACTCCTCCGCCATCCGACATCTACAACTTGCCCCAACACTCCCCTTTTCTGCCCCCAATTCTCCATGGCTCCCTGGCAGTGCCCAACCCTACCAGGCTCGACTTCCTACCTCTTCTAGAAAGTCGGGTGAGAGGCCTTACGACGGCTCCCCACCTGAACTGCAGCCTGGGAATGTTCTAGCAACAGCTCTGAGCGATTTCATCCCTGTCCAGAATCTCTCGCATGAGGATGCGGGCTCACGGGGGGGTGGAAGTCTGGCCTCACTCACGGGCCCTGGGGAGGAGACAGACCACAAATCCGATGCACCCCGTTTAGGAAGGGGCTGAACTTGTGGAAAATCAACACTTCTACATATTGATAAAAACAAGGATTTGAGAAACATTCAGTGCTTGGTCAATGGGGCATGTAGGATGGAGGAGCCCCAGACAACACGAGGTCGCAGGTGCCTGAACCCCCTGGCCCCAAGTCGCCAGCTGCCCCTCAGCACGTGCATTGTGACCGTCCCCCTCACGGCTGGTTAAAGCGCCCCAGAGACCAGCTTTGCTCTGGCGATTTTATCGGCAATGAGACCCTCAAACCCCCCCTCCGGGCAGCTACCCCGAGTCAGGACAGCTTGGGAGGGCTCCCGGGTCATGCCCCTGGGGCCTCGGCCCCCACCCTGCACCCCCTGCTCTCACACGGACCTCCAGACACTTCTGTCTATTGCTGTGCTTCCTGAAGCCCCAAATCTCCCAAGCCATGTGCCTGGAGCCGGGTCCCGGCATGAAGCCCCGAAAACGGCGACTCATGAACAACAGACACTTATTTCTCAAGGTCCTGGAAGTCAAGGTCAAGGTCATGGTGAGGATGGTTCCCGCAAAGGCTCAGACCTGGAGTAAGGTCGCTGTCCCCTGGCTGAGTCCGCACCCGATGCAGGGCCGGGCAGTGCTCTGGGATCGCCCGTGGGGAGGCAGCACCCCATGCCTGAGGCTCTACCCCCATGACCTACCACCTCCCAAAGGTCGGGTCTCCAGAGCATCACTGTGGCGGGGGAGGGCTCAACGCATGAATCTGGGGGGGCCACCAACACTCCACCTGGAGGGTCCTCTGTGTCCCCCCCCCAACACGTCCCCCTCTTCAGGCCATCCCTACCACCCTGAGTCCACACCGCCACTGTCCCCTGCCCTCTGCCTTATCCTGTGTCTACTGCTGACCCCCCCTTCCCTAGCAAGACCAGCCTTTGTTCTGCTCCTCCGAGATGGCCACACACCTTCTCACCACGGCTCCTCCCTCTGCCTCCCTTCACAGAGCTGCCTGTCCCTCGGGCCTCCGCCGCCTCCTCCCGTGAACGGGGTGGGGCCAGGTCCCCTTCCCCACCGCTCTACTGACTGGCCCGCGCGCACACAGGCACACGCATGGGCACACAGAGGCCAGCTGTGGGCAGGGGCACCTGCTGGCTGCCAAACAGACGGCCAGGCATCCGAGCCTGGGGTGTCCTGGAATCAGCGCCGTGCTAGGCTCGTTAGATTTGGGCTTTATTATGCCATCCTCTTCTAGCTCATAATCCGGGGGACACTTCCGCAGGCCAGGAGCGGCATCCCCTATTAATTCCCTTGGCCCACGTTCCATGTACACAGCAGATGCTCACTTGCCTCGTGGAGGAGCATGGGCCGGCGTCTGCGGAGAGGAGGGGAGAGAGGCAGAGGCGAGCCATTGCCGTCTCGATGGGAACTGCCTTTGTCTCGGGCCCTGCGCCTGAGCTCATTGCTCTTAAATTCCCTTTCTTAAAAAATGCAGCCCAGAATCACTCAGATGCGGGGCGTGGGGGCTCAGATATTAAATATACACTCCCTACTACATGTTTAATAAACACGGCTGGCTTACGGGGAAGCAAAATTGTTTCTTATAAACACGGGCTGGCAGGCACATTTTTCTGGCCATAATCTGCGAAAAAACACTTCTGAGTTCCTCACTCATTCACACCACGGCGGGAGCTGAATGGAGACGCGTGTGCGGCTTCCCAGGGGGTGTCTGCAATTCAGATCCACACCAGAAAGGAATGAAAACAGAGGCACGTCGTTAGAAAGGAAATGAGTATCTGAAACCAGAGGCGGGGGAGGCCGTCCCCGCCAGGCTCCGCAGCCCTGCCCTCCGCGCTCGGGGCCTCGGTGTCAGGTGCTGCGTTCCGGGCCCACGGATCCCCGAGGCCTCCCGGACACACATCCACGGTACCAAAGCAACGTCATGTCTGAACTCTCCATGGCCACGCCTCCTTCTAGAAGGTTGTCCTTTCGACATCGGCAGACATCTGTTTACAGAATTGGAGCGACAAAGGAACGTCTCTTTGCCTCAAAGCATCTCCCTCGCTGCCGGGTAGAGTGCCCCAAATGGGCCATTAGAGATTCATTTCTTCGAGTGTCAGGCTTTTGTATCCAGTTCCACAAGTCATAAAATAATTACCTTTAGGCCTTTTTAACTACAGTTTTATTAAGGTAGGTCTATGCTGAGTGAAGGAACAGGCTCCTGCAAAACCAGAATAGCCTCAAAGGGAACCAGAAGGCCAGTATGAGGAAGCAGGGGAGGGGCCGGCCGAGAAATCTCACTGAAGTGGGGCCGGGTTAGCGCACCCTCCAGCAGGAGGCCAGGCCTGCCTCTGAGGAGTCCTGCCTGCCGTTCATAAAGGGCAGCTCCCGGGAGGCCCAGGGGCTGCTGGGCAGAGGGCTTGTCCGGCACAGGCTCTGGGATTACTGGACAGGCCAGAAAGACGGAGTCTGTGAGAGCGGGAGGGGAGAGGCAGCCTCACAGGCCACTGCAGCTGGTCCCCATGAGCCAAGCCAGGGGCAGGTGCCCGGAGAGCCCAGGGACCCCACCTCAGGAGAGGCCACAGACACCCGCCAGGAGGCACACCTGTCGACAGGGCCGCGTCTGGGCCCCACGTTGACTCTGGAGGCCACACTCGCATCCCTCGCCTCACCCTGCACCCCACCACCGCCCTCCCCCTCCCAGGGCCTCGGGCAGCTGCGCCCCCGCCCTCACTCTTCTGCCCACTCCTCACACGCAGCTCCCAGCAGAGAATCCGTGAGGGACGAGTCTCCAGGGTCAGAGGCCACGCTCGCTGGTTCTCCCCGGAGCTGGCATCCTCTGTCTCATCACACAGCTTCAAGAAAAAACCGATGACCTCTTAGGGTTTCCGCATCACCCGGCAGGTGAGGTGTGCGGGTTAAGGGAGGATCCTTGCAAGTCACAGAGCGAGAGGACGCACAGGCCAGCCTGGGAAGGACGGAGGTCTGGGGCGGCCCGGACCCGGGGAAGTGTCCGGCATGTAGTAAAGAGGGAGCAGGAGGACGGAGGGAATGGGTCGCCGGCCGCACTTCCCTTTCCTTTCATGGAATCGTGACCTGCGGCAGCATCCGTGTCCTCCCACCAGAGGACTGTAAGTCCCCAGGGAAATAGTCTTCAGAGGTTTGAGGCTTTGCCACACTCTCCTCCTTTCACCACCATATACAAGATACTAAGTGTCAAGAAATAGAACTTGCTCAGAACATGAGGGGCGCTGGTGAGGGAGAACTAGAAAAGAGAGAGAGGAAGAGATTGATTCTTATTTAACATATTCTGGAACCTCCTTGGATTATTCATTCAGAAGCTTCGGCGGCAAAAATATATCTTTTCCGAATAAGCTTTGATTTCTTATCTTGCTCTGTGCGCCTAATGTGTCTTCATTTGTATGGTCCACAGAGTTTGCCAATCTTATCCTTGGAAGGCACGTTTCTGGAGAAGGCCCAGGGCTGCGTGTGCGGGCAGCCAAGTCGCAAGGACGCGCTAGGGCTGCTGCAGATGAAGTGGGTAAGCTGCCGTGCCCTCCGCCCCTCTCCTGTAGGCAATGTCACTCAAGGGACGGTGCTCCTTGGGACTCTCTCTGCCCAGTGGTGTCCAGCCTGGGATTCCTTCTGGCCTGGGTGACAGAGAGACCCCAACCACCGGGCCTCCAATCTCTGCTTCATTACAGAACCCACCGCCCCTCGCGACCACCCCTGGCAGGGGAAGCCAGGGAGCTGATGGGGTTCCGTGCTTGCTTTAGAGAAAACACCACTCTGTCCAGGTGTGTCCACCAGGTCTCCACGGGCCACAGGTATGTCAGTGACTGGACCAGACCCCGTACCAAGAGCAGCAGCTGGTTTATGAGGACACCATGCCCTAATGCTTCAAGGACTTGTTCCTGTGCCCACCGCCGCTGTGTGTGATGTGCCCAATACACAGTAGCTCCCTTCCGTCTCCTAAGAGACCTAGTTCACGGGCACACGTCAAAGTGTGCACGAAACCTTCTGCATGAAATCCGTGCAGCATAGTTATTTCGCCTGTGGCTAATTTCCTGGTCTACAATAGGAAAGTTCTTGAGGCAACGTGGCCACTCGTGGGAGAAACCATACCTGTCCTCAGCACCCCTGGGTCTCTCTCCCACAGGCAGAAACCCTGACCCACAAGGACGGTGGAAGTTCTAGAATGTCTCTCTAGGAGAGGTTTGGGAGCAGTGACTGGGTTGGAAGAAGACACCAGAAAACATGTCTTGGAGCAGCATACGCTCAGTGAGTACACGGCTTTTATTTAGGTCTTCCAGGTGTGGGGGGAGCAGTGCACGTGAAGCTTGCTTCCACGGGGAGCTCGGGTGGTGACCGCCAGGCGGCGCTTCTCTGGGGTCAAGTGCTGGGGACCACCCATGCCATGTCTGCACACTAGGGCCATTCTGTGGGGCATAAGAGCAGATGGATACACAGACCCTGCAGTTGGGGGTGGGGCAGACCATGGTCCCATTCCTCTTTTGATTATGGGGTAATCAAACATGGAGTAAAGCACTTCATGTCTCTTGGGTCATCAAACACAATCCCATATGGGCTATCTTGGTGCACAGCCACGCACACCTCATTCTTAGTCTCCTGCTGAGTCCACGTCACTGCAGACAGAGGGTCCACTTGGCCCAGACACGGGGAGTCACTGCTCACATCATCTGCGTCAATCCCGCTGTAGCCAATACTGAGGGTTCGCCTACGGAAATCCATGTCCCCTGTCCTCTGCCAATACCCAGGCTGACCCTCCAGTGGGGAAGGTGGGTCCATGTTGGCTTTCTGTGGCACCACTGGATGGATGTCCCCCGTTTCCTTCTGTGTGTGCCCCGAATTCCACCAGCGGTGACTGGCTAAGCCTCTTCCTCGTAAGCAGAATAAAAAATGTAGGAAGAACCCGGGGAGGTTCTTACTCATAGTTACCATGACCTTATTTCTGGGAAGAAGCCATTCTCGTCCTGGCCACCTAACCAGCAGGTCAAAATACGAACCAGCCTTTTCTCCTTTGTCAAGTTCTGTAAGTCAAGTTCTCTACTCTGATGATGCTCCTTGTTACAGGATGATGGTAATGTTTCTTTCCTCTAGCTTAGTAAGAGGAACCTTCATGTTGTCACTGACTCATCCTTGGAGATCCTGTCCTTAGAGATCCCAAATCTGTCCTTCCTTCCACAAGGAGCGCATGCCCATGACCTCTCACAGTGGGCTGGTAAGTGGTGTCACGGACATCTACGCGTCTATGAGCTTTCATAGCAATTTTCTCACTGGACGTGGAGTTCCCACACAATAAACCTGTGGTCCTGCTCATCCCCTTAACTCCTAAACCTAGCCCAGGGCTTCGTACTTTCAAACAAACACTCAATGAAGGAAGCCATTCAGGGACCCAGTGCGTCGGGAGATTCCCCAACAACAGCCTGAGCTACCTCCCTTGTTGCCGTCCCCCCGGCACCCCACACACGCACCCTTGAGTCCCCACCATGACTATTAAACTTTAGCCTAATTTCAGTGATCGTCTGTTGAACACCTGCCTTCATTGCTAGACTGTGAACTTGTGTACTCTACGAGCCCTGGGGCCATGTCTCTTTTGCTCGCAGCTCTGGCACAGACCGGCACTTAATAAATATTTGCTGAATAAATAAGACAATAATTCTTGGCTGTCAGAAGAGAATTACACGCAATGAAAACGTAATACTTGTACTTTATAGATTCTGTGTAGTACCTAGAACATTTTAAGCACTGAGTCAATATTAGCTGATAATAATGAGTTTGTACTATATATAAAGCATGTGAGTAATGGCACCATTTCTAATTTAACGGATGATGATCTTAGTGTACCTTCTCCTAGGCAATGAAAAATAAAAATATCGTTTTACCCAAAATGACGTCACTGGTTCCTCTTACTGAGTATTTTATTCTGATTGTAGAGATTTATAGTGATGGCCCAGAAAAATGCATTTCATTTAAGAAAAGGGAGGGGAAAACCTTTGAATTAAAGGAGCATGCAAACGAATTAAAACCTACTTTTGTGTTGGCACCGATGTAGGCAGAAAAGTGCTTTTGTGTGTATGGACTGAGAATTTTTAATTGAAGGATTTGGTGCGGCGGACTGGGTACATCCAGCTGCCATGACCGAGATGAGCTTCAGTTAGGAATTCTGTGCCCTCTGCAACACGACAGCTCGGATGGCGTCGCAGAGCTCCCTGTCCTCGGGAACAGTCACCTGGGTGTGTGTGTGTGTGTGTGTGTGTGTGTGTGTGTGTGTGTATTTTCCCAGCATTCTGTGCTTTCCTTATTCAAGGGACAGGACTTGAAAACAAGATATTAAAGGGTGAGTCAGCAGCAGAGGAGAGACAGGTGTGGGGGAACCCACACTAAGCAGTCACGGTATTGGTCTCCCGGGTTCACACATCAATACCCCTTTAAAGAGAAGCAGGTGCACGCATGGGATGAACTTACTACCCACCCTGATTTACGCTGCCCTTTCTCAACTCATCTGCTAGGCTTCTTCCAGCACACCTTCACCTACAGGCAACAATTCCTGGGGTCTTCTGATAGCCCGAATGTCATTTTCCTTGCTTTGCTCTGATGAGACTTAGAGACCTGGTTCTCGACCCTGGAAACTTGGTTTATCCTAGAAGGATTTGAACACCTTCAGGGGTAAATCCAACCATTCCTTATGCATGTTGTTAGCCGACCCAGTGACAAACTCAGCACAGGATGGGAGGTCCCTGTGCCTCATATCTAAAAAGCTTAGCTGCTCACGTGAGCCAGATTCATGAACAGAATGAAGGTAAAAGAGGAGGGGAGACGGGGAGGTCGATCAGACACCAGCACAAGGCACACACCGCCGCCTTCGGGGGCCGCTCACCAATCTAGCCGGGGAGATCGGAGAGAAGGAGAGCCGATTGGAAATGTCCTCCCGATCACCCCCTCGTCCCACCACAAGAACCAGGAAAAGGCCACACATGACCTCTTGAGCCCAGTCGCCCTTCCTCTTCACTGAATGAGGCTTTGCTTGTGTCATTTCATGGGTCCTAGCCGGAACAGGTGTACTCGTGTCACGTGACACTGTGTCTCGGGGAGCAGCTCAGGAACCCTCCTCAGGCCACTCCAGGGGCACACCTCCTGGGGAACCCTCCTGCCAGATCAAATCATACTAAAACATATATCATGGGCAGCCATGAAGGGGGCAACCATGGAGGAGAGAACTGAAGGAAGCAGGTGTCACAGAAGAACTGGATGGCACAGATCCCTCGTTGCAGTGATAACTCCACAGGGGACAGGGCTGTGCCTGTGTAATAAGTTCATCTTTTGAGGCATCCATCAGCTAGGAGAACCCCACATCCCCATCTCTTCACTATCTGGTAGCCAGTAGTGTGGGACCCTTGGGACATTCTTGACCCTCTGTCTACCCTAAGACAGTAGCTCCAGAATTCAAGGCAAGATGCTTTGACATCAGGGTGTCTCACCCACCAAAATGGCTCCCAACAGCTGATTTCACTGACCAAGACTCCCCAGGGCCTCCTCCGTGTGACTCCTAGGCCTGGGCCTGAAAGCGAACCTCAGGTCAACCACCGTCTCCAGGTTTCTGGGTAGCCCCCTCTTCCTGAGGAATTGCACTGTCTTTGGACGGACCACTAGCCTGGGCTGCCACGGGCACGCACCACAGGCGGGCAGCCCGGACGACAGAAACACGTCCTCTCCTGATTCCAGAGGCAGGAAGCGCCACACGTCATGTTCCCTCCCAGCTCAAAGACACAGCTACAGGGCTATGCCTGCGGCGGGAGATGGCCGTCCACTATGCTCCCGGGAGGAGCTGGAGGCGATCGGGCGACGAGCCCGTCCCCACCACAACGTTGGGTCCGAGTTGTCCACCCTGAGCCTGCCAACCGCCACTCCCAGCCCTGCTCCTTACAGATGCTCCGTTCATGACCCGGGTCACCTGACCTCCTTCAAACTGTCTCCTGCGTGGCTGGGCGATTCCTCTGCTCTGCTCACAGCCCAGCCCGTCTGGGTATTTGGGCGTCGTCCTCACTCCGTAGGTCAGAAGCTTCTGAAGACACTTGTATCCTATTGTTCTTAGTTGTGATACTGATGTATTTTCTGGGAAAATCGGGAAGCCAGTACGGACAGACGGCTTCGCCCTCCCTCACCTGCACTGAGCCCAGTCCTCACCTGAGGGCCTCCTGTGGCCTGGAGTCCGTGGACATAAATGCAAACGAAGAACATCGCAGCCCACGCACGAGGCAGTTGTCACATGTGGGTTGGTGACCGTGAACGCAGCTTAGCGCCAGGTCCTCAGGGGACCACGTGGGGTGACACAGCGAGCAGACCTTCCCAGCAGAGGCTGCCATGTAATCACACTCCAGACCGACTGCAGACGGCCGGCCCCAGCACAGTGCAGGACGGGCTGGTGGCCTGGGTCTGCCACACGCTCCATAGGGCCAGCCTCGGAGTGGAAGCCGGAGGTCAGGGGAGCCGGACAGCGGCACGGCGGGTGCTGGGACCAGGGACCAGAGCAGAGCCAGGCTGCGGTCCCTGGGCCGGTCTGGGCTTGGCCACATGGGCCTCAGTGTTTCCTTGTCTGCACAGTGAGGCTGCCATCACACGTTTTCTAGGGTCGCCAGGGAAATGCAACAAGATGACGGGATGCTTGACCATCACTATGTGCGCCTGGGAGTCGACAGGGTCTTCGTGAGAGTGGACAGAACCGTGAGTCGGGAGAGCAGGCTGCGCGGGGTCAGGCCGCTGTGGGAAGGGCCGTGACATCGGGATGCTCAACACGGATATCAGAATTCGCGGTCTCTTCCAGGCTGATGAATCACACGATTACAGCCGTGATCCGTGTCCTGCCATGGCAACAGGCCTGCCCCCTGGGGACCTCTGGTTTCCTCTCCTCCTCCTCCTACCAAGCAAACCCACTCTTCCCCATGGGACCCTTTCCCAGGCCGAGGATTCCTGGTCCACTGTCCCCTGCCAGCTCTCCTCTCCCGAATGTCAGCTTCTCTCCATCGCCTCTCCTGTCCCTCGTCCCCTGAGCCCAGCAAGTGATGAGTTTACTCAGCTGTCGTTGGCCCCAGAGTCAGCCCCTCCTCGGACTTTCCACACTAACCTACCAGGATGGGATTGGCCACTGGTCAGACGTCCATCCACCGTCTCTGGCCCTCTGCCGACAGCCCAGGGTGCTTCCTCTAGGCCTCCTGCATCTTCGCCAGGATGGCAAAACTTTCATTTGCGTCCAGACAATGCTGGGACTGCTGCCACACGTCCCATCCCCGGGCTGCTGGGGTTTGCCCAGCTGATCTGAGGACTGGTGTCCGCTGGAGGGCTTCTCTTCCACGGCTCCGTAAAGCTGCCAGGGAAGGGCCCCACTTCCTCGTTAACATGCAGGGTCTGTGCCACCGTCCGCATGGTCCTGGAAATTCTCTCTTTCAAGACCCCCACCGCGAGCGTGTACATGTGTGCAAGGGTGTGTGTGTGTGTTCTAGACTCAGAATGGGAATGTGGGACATTAAAATATTTTAGCCAAAGACAGGCATGGGGTGGTGGAGACAAAGGCTTCCCGCATGATCTCTGAGGCTCACATTCTCACTTCCTCTCCGCTGACCAATGCGCACAGAGAGGCCGGGTTCAATGCCAGGTACTCGGAAACACCTGAAGAAACGAACTCGTTGAAAATGGGCGAAGTGCTCCTGGAGGGGAGAAAGACACTGAGGATATTCTTTATTGCTTTTCCTTCCACTTACTAGAAACTTAATGAGATTTTCAATGCGGATGGAGGTGTATTCGAACCGGCCAGGGCAAGCAGCGAGCACCCTCCTGTTACGGGGCGTTCCCGCCCGGTGCTCCTCTGTTCCAGGCAGAAGCACAGCCAGGAGCTGCGCGTGCCAGGAAGAAAACTCAGCAGCAGTTCTCTTGGAATCAGAGAATGGGATTTTGCAGACACCGGGGCCCCCCAAAAATATAATCATCATCTCGTTCACAGTTGAGGGAGCGGAGAACTGACGCGGGTGAAGACAGTCATCCCAAGGACAAAGACAGTGACAGCGAATCTTGGATCAGAAACCAGGCTTCGGGGATCCTGTCCAAGGTTCATTGAACCATGACAGTCTCCCGCTCGCTGTATATTTAGGGACGCGGACCTCTCTCCCCCAGCTCCGGAGCAAGTCTAGCGAACGACGTTTCATTACGGACCGCAGATCCTCAATCGGGGAGGTTCTCAACCCCGAGGAGAGAAGGCAAAGCAGCCCATGGCCCTTCAGCACGGCCATTCTCTCAACTTTCTCATGAAAAAGAAAAGAAAACCCCATCAATCAGAAGACATGTCCCTGTTGTGGATGTTGGTGGCCTGTACTTTCTATACACGAAATGATCAGTTCAAGACAAGTAGCAAAAAATGGAAGAAAAGAGAAGATTTCCTCGGGTCTCTCCAGCCCCCGTTCACCTCCCCTCTAAACGACCCAGAGTTCCTTGTAAGGTTCTGCTTGGAAGGCGCACGAGGAGGAAGGGTGTCTTGCAAGCTGTTGTGACAGGGACCACCCATGGAGCCACAGCCGGTGGCCCAGGAAGACACGGCGACCGATGGCGCTGGCCTGGCACCACAGAGCAAGGCCCCACGGGACACGTGGTGTCCTCGCTGCCCATGCCTGCTACGGACTACAACGTGGAAATACAGCACCAGGTCAAGAGACACATATTAAGAGTCAACTGTCACCCGGCACAGAATCATTTGCAAAAGGAATTTGTAGGTTCAGCAGCAGGAGAAGCATCAGGCTCCGAGGGCCTTGGCACAGCCAGCGGCACAGGAACTGAATCAGGCTTTGATTTTTCCCCAGGAAATACTTTAACTAGTCTGTTTGGCAAAGAACAGGATTTTCCTTCCCAGGACATTGGCCTGAAGAAAGGAAGGTTACATTTCTAGCCACGAGCCCAAAATGCCACCTACACGGTGTCGGTCACCGTGGTGAAGACAGTCACGGTGCCCGGGAGGTGCCTGGCATCTGCCTTGATGAATGGGAGACTTTTTTCTTACTCAAAATGACAAATCTTTTCAGCACCTCCATTCTGATTAAACTGCTGAATTCAACTTTCTTTCATAAAGTGGGTAACATGATCTCACCGCTCAATGTGACTCTTATCCATGGTGATTTTTAAACACAAGTGTCCGTAAGTAGTCGTCGTTTCTAATGTGGGGGGGAAGCCCTAAGTACACAACCGTGACTCTGGTCTTGCGGCGGGTTAAAGGCCACCGAGGCGCACACCCAGTAGAGTGTCCTTTCCTACTAGGAGTCACGTCAGGATGACACAGCTAATCCTCATAAGGCCACCACCATTCAAAATCTGAAAACTACTTTCTGAATCACACAGGAAAATCAGTCACATCGTTCTAGAAAGAACTGTGTGTGCGGTACATGGCGGCCGTTGCTGGCTTCCTGGAAGCCAACTTTAGTAAACAGGTCCCCAAGTCAAGCTCCCCCAGCTGCCAGCAGTGAATGACTTTCGCAGTTTTTGTACTTGCAGATCTAAGACACTCCGGAGAATGCATGCTGAGACCAGAGCCCGGCCCAGGCTCTGAAGGCACTTCCAGACATTGAAGTGGGCCTCCCTGGGCCGTCTACCAAGTGGGTTTTGAGCCAATCATGTTAGAGGACTGAGTAAGAGCCAGCAGGTGAATCAGAATGCTTCATGCTTTTAAGAAGTCTTCTGGGACCACATCCTACGGAGGCCCTCGTGGGAGGGGCAGGGGTTGCGAAGCACGGAAGCCACGTCATCTTCCGTGAAGACAATGCCCCACAACTGACCAGGTCACAACGTACAAGCATCGACTGACCACGGTCACAACGTACAGCATCGACTGACCACAGTCACAATGTACAGCATCGACTGACCACGGTCACAAGGTACAGCATCGACTGACCACGGTCACAACGTACAGCATCAGCTGGACACAAAGGATCTGTCCCCTTTGTTGAATGACAGATGGAGGGGTCGGGTAGGAGATAGAGTGGATGGCTTTAGGAGAAAAGGCCAACAAGGAAACGGAACTCTGTCCAGACACTCGGACAACGTACAGCATCAGCTGGACACAAATGATCTGTCCCCTTTGTTGAATGACAGATGGAGGGGTCGGGTAGGAGATAGAGAGAGTGGATGGCTTTAGGAGAAAAGGCCAACAAGGAAACGGAACTCTGTCCAGACACTCGGAGTCCTGACTTCAAGGCTGGCCGATGACCCCAACCAGTTGCTCCATATTGGGGCCAACAAGAGCCACGATGCTTCCCTTCCGTTAACACTCGGCTCACTCACAGTTGACTAACAACCACCCACACGAGTGCCCCTAAACCTTCCGGAAACTGGGGGGTCTGGAGTCTGAGTCACTCACTGAGCAGTTACAAGAGATGACACAGGGCTAGGAACTCTGTCCGTCCCAAACAGCCACCCTCAGCGTGCCGTGCTCTTTACCATCGTCCGACAGTTTCCACCGAGCTAGAATAAAATACCAACTCTTAGATGCAGAACTCGGGAAAATGAACAATGACTAGGACGTTTCTGAAAAATCCCCCTAATGACAGATTGTCTGACCATCAAGTTAATTACAGTTCAAAGAGTAATTCAGAAAAAAAAATTCAAGTTGGCCATGATTTTAAAAATTAGTCATCAAGACAGCAGACAAGGGCATGGTGTGGCCATCAGGGTTCCCACTTGCTGCCACGGAAAAGCACCGTGGCTCCTTTCCCCACAGCCCTTCGCAAAAATTGTTAATAGCCGTCCTATCCTCTTCTCCCGGCTGCTCTCCATCCATATCCACTCCCTTCACTGGCTTCTCTACTACAAGGCTGTGCAAATCCTCTACTTCCTGACGGCCCCCACCTGCTTGCAACATCTCCTTCCCGAAGGTTGGCTGCCACTCCAACTCAGCCTATACCCCACGGAACATCGCAACCCCACGCTCACCTCCTCCACAGCTCTCCCAACCCCAGCTGAATGCACTTTCCTCCTCCCAGGCTCCAGCCCAAATCTCCATGTCATCTTGGCCCTCTCCAAATCCCCACCCCCTACCCAAGCCGAGTGGAGGTCCTGCTGCCACACCAAATACCTTCTCCCTGTCTGGAGCCCCCATCAATCGTGTCTTGGCCAAATGACAGAAAGAGCCTCCTGAAATGCCTCCCGGCTCCCACCGTTGCCCACCCATGGTCTCTTCCCAACACGATAGACAGTGTGATCCTGTAAGACCCAGGTCCGGTCCCCGCACTCCCCGCTCAAACCTTCCCATCACCCAACTCGCCCGAGGAAAAGCCAGTCTTTACAGGACAATCGCACCCTCCTGATGGGCCCTCTGTACTGCCCGAGGTGCCTCTAGCTGCCACATCTCTGTGCACTCACCCACCAGGCTGGCCGGTGTCCCAGCCATGACCTTGTACGTGGGGCTTTGATATGTAAGAGAGAAAGCCCGAGACAAAGTTTAATACGGTATGCATGTAAGTCTTCCCCGGGGGATAGGATTATAGTGTTGTGACGTTTTCTCTCTGCACTCTCCATTTCTCCGTACTTTCCATTCCATCCACAATAAAAATGTGTAAGAACGTAATCACTGTTAAGTTACCATGATGTGCTTTTGCTCACACACTCAGTAACCTAGTTGCCAATCTCTGGGGCACCCATCCCTCCCAGTAGATGTCAGAATGAATGAAACTGAAGTAGAATTTATGATCTCATTCATGATATGCAAAACCCTATATTATCCAAGTAGATTGCACCGGAGACAAACCAGAAGGTGCCGAGTGAGATACTTACTGAAGGTGACCCTCAGGACAGAAGATCACACATTCACTTTGGAATTTCCTACAATGAGCGCATGTATGCATTCGTTTTTTGCAGTAAGAGCTTTAAGTAAAAAACATGATTTTTCTCCTATAAAAACATGTTGGGAAACATTTTTGCAACAAATACCATTTTTTGAAATCTGCATTTTTCCAGTGGACCTGGGAACAGCTATATGTTGACTAAATTAAATGCTATACAAGGAGAAATTTTAAATAGCAAATTATTTCTGCAAACCCCGTCCACATAACAACCAATTCCGGTAACAAAGACATAGTGTCAGGGTGGTTGTTTTTTTGTTTGCTGGTTTTGTTTTTCTTTTTTGGCATCATAGCTAAGAATAAGATAGAGGAAATCTGTGTAGCTAACAGTTTTACACTTCATTTGACCTTTGATTAAGTAACAATTACCTATCAACTTCCATCTACCTCCCACTCCAGACATCTGAACCACCTAAATAAAACATACCATCACCGAAAACACTCAGCACGAACACTCAGTTACCAAAACCCCAGCCCACTGGGAGATGGGGGGCTGACACTGCCCTCACCAGGCGGGAGGCGCCTCTCTCACGCATCCAATTTCTTACCCAGAAGTTGGGTTTCGGGTGGTTTTACTCTTTCACTCTCCTATTAGGATGCACATGTGATTTTAAGCAATTGGTAAAAGAACCTCACACATTAATTATGCAGTTTCTGTTGCGATGAGATTTACTCACACAAACGAGCACAAGAGGCTCGCAGATGGAAACACAGCCATGATCAGTGACAGGTAACAGATTAGGTGGGGATCACATGGCAGTGAAGGCTGAGTGTGAATATCAAAACCAGAAGAAGGCCCCTGCTCCACAGGGGCTTGTAACATTCTGCTGAAGGAACCCATGGCCGGGGGGCCCTGGAGAGGCTGCGAGCTGGCAGGTGCGGGAGCCAAGGGTTGCCTGATGGGTGTGGGGGGCTGAGTGCTGGGAGAGCAGTGACTGCACCTGCTGCGGGCAGTGGTGGACCAAGGATGCCATGGCCACCACCCGCACCAACACATCACACGAGGAGTGGCTGCGATGTAGGCGGACACACACCAGGCTCCCGCACGATGCAGTGAATGTCAATATTCAGTAAGTACTCGGTCACCCCCCATGAGGATGCATTTGGGGATCTGCACGGACGGAGACTCAGAAGCATTAGACACCTGCCAGGGGAGATCTTCCGGGCGCTGGAGTGCCACCCCAAACCAGAACCGGGACTTGTCAGCAGGGTCTTAGACCAGTCATCTCAGGGCCCCTGAGCTCTCTCGGAACCCCAGGGAATGGACTCCTTTCTCCTCCACGCTCAGCACGGCTCCCCAGGCCTCACCACCAGCCTTGGCCAGCCGCAGGTTTCATCCGAGCCCCGGGGATGTCGGGGACCAACCGAGTGTCACTCAGCAGGCAGAAATGATGGCACTGTCCTCCAGCCCAGGCTTTTCCTCGACCGCCATACCACAAGCTTGTGGCAACCGTCACAAACCCTGACAGCCAGGATGTCGACATCTCAACAGGTGTCCTGGGCGCTCCCTTCGCCCCCGGAGCGCCCTCCCTGCTGCTCTGCCTTCACCAAGCGCCCAGCCTGCGGGCACCTGCTGGATCCTGGGACGCCTGGCCCCAGCAGCCCTCTGCTCTTTGGATCTGGCCCGTGGTGATTCAGACCAACTGCCAACCAGCCGGCATTCGGCCCGTCATTCATCAGCGTCAGAGACCAACCAGCCATGGCTCTAGCCGTTCTCTTTCTTCTCAAAGCCTGGACTCAAATCAGAGCCACACGCCCAGTGTGGTGATCTATAAAGAGGGAAAAGGACCTGGAAAGAGCCCCGAGAGCTGAGCATTTGAGTAAGATCTCCAAGGAGGAATAAAAGGGTGTGTGCCTGTGTACGTATGGGAGACACACACACGTACACGCACAGATAGGAGAAACATACGGGAAGTTGCGCTCGCCTTGCTTCTTATCTCAGGAAGCTGGTCTTTCTCAACGGCCGTGATTTCCAACACAGACACTAGATTCCACAGGCTGACCCCTAAGCACTCTGGGCCTGGTGGTCTTCAATCCCTGTAAGCCCCCCCGCCACCTGGGACGCCCATGCTCCCCTGGCTGGGTGGTAGCTTCTGGCTCAGTCATTCTGTCCTGGCTTGCTGGGGGCTCAAAGACCATCCACAGCACCTGCTTCTATAATTAAGTGGCTTGGGCCATTCTGAGCAGCAGCAGCCTCCCAGTTCAGTCAAAATGATAAAAGAGTCCGAAACCATTTGGAATCACTGGGTCAGGGACTGGAGATTTCTGGCTCGCCTCCTTCCCAGTGTAGCTGCTGCGGACTTTCCACTGCTAGTTGTACTCCAAAGGCCAGATGCCAGGCACACCCGGGCACGCCGGGGTCTTGCCGAAGCCCTCCCAACATCCCGGCACCTTCCTTTCCTCCCTGACACCGCATGGTGTTTCTGCTACGACAAAGGTCCTTTGATCACATTTCGCCAGATCTAAGGGATCGTTGATCGCAATATAGAACGTTATGGCATGGGCCCCTTACAAAGAAAAATTACTTCCAATTAAAATATGACAGGCCGTTATTTACAAGATACACCAGGAATATGAAAGATATAAAACACCTGTAAATCATCCGCACCTGAAACCCGAGGAAATCGTGTTAAGTCCGCAGCAGGCGGCTGGGAATGCTGCTTTTATCATCAATAATGAAAACGAAAGCCACGGGGGTCTGCGGTGTGCGAGGGGGTGGGCGGTCCCTGTCGTCCCCATTGCCCAGGGCTCTAGATTCCCACTGGAGACCAAGGTATTGATTGAGCCCAAAGAACAGTGCATGGGCCGCAGGCCTGCGAGAGGACGTGGTCAGCACCACTCCTCCTTCTAGAGCTCCCTGCTTCCCACCACATGGAGGCAGAGACGAGGGGAGGCCCACTGTGACTCTGCTCTTCCACGTTTCCTCTCCACGGACACAGCTGGGTGCGTAAGCCCGGCCAGAGCCTTCTCCTCAGCCCCCGCTCTCCTTCTCCCCTTGCGGCAGGTGGGAGGCTGCTGGGACGGAGATGCAGATGTGGGGGTTCAGACGCAACAGGGGGTGGGAGGAGGCTCTCTGGAGCCTGCAGACCTAAGGGGTGTGCCCGTGTCCCGTCCTTGACTCCAGGGGCTCTCATGAGCTGCTCAGCTACTAATAAGGCACGTGGAATGTTTTCATTCTCCCGATTTCTGTTCGGTGCGTGAGCCGCTCGCTGGTGCTGGAAACAATCAGTCACATAAGCCTGAACGATGGCTCCCTCTTTGCCGTGGCTTCCAGAAAGCCAAGCCCGCAAGCTGCTCACCGTGGGGAGACACCCCACAGCACGCGTTTGAGGACTCATTTTCGGGCCCTCCTTTCTTTTTCTCAAGTGTCCGTGTGTGTGCACGTGTGTCTGGGCGGGGGCGTGATACCGTTTATATGTTTTCATTCCACTGAGTTGCATTATGTTTTGTAAGTTGCACTTAATCGTTGTTTGGAACAACGTGATGATATAAACTTAAATAAACGTAAGTGTGGGTCCCAGAATGTTGGTGCCCGAGGTGTCCGCTGTCAGTCAGGATCGGCGGGGTTAGGCTGTGGTAACAATCGGCTCCGGAATCCCAGAGGCTCACAGGAACGAAGGTCGGCGTTTTGCTCGTGCTGCACGTCGGCCACGGGTCAGTGACGGCTCTGCCCGCGACCCCGGGGCCGACACTGTCCAGAGCGTCTGCCGAGCTCCCGACAGAAGAACTGACCCGGAGAGGCGCGCGCGGGCTCCCAGCACGTCCATCTGCACGGGAAGCCCATCACCTTCTCCGACATTCCCTCGGTTGGTACAAGACGCATCGGCCAAATCTACCATCCCCAGAGCAAGGAACTGAGTCCCTGTGAAAGACAAGCACAACCTACCACAGGCTCTTAGTCTCTGAAGAGTCGGCGACGTGGGTGACGCCGCCTGTCATCATGCTAACAACAACTCCGAGAGCTCATGGCCGAGAGACGACCTGAGGTGAGGACCAGCAGTGCTGGGCTGTCCCGCCACCTCAGAGGACACGGACCCTCGCTCTCCTTTCTCTCCCTTCTTTTCTCCTCTCTCCCCCTCCCTCCTTCCTCCGTTCTTCCTTTTCAGTCGGTTCTACCAGCAACTGAAGTACGACGGGATCATTCCAAACGGCACCGGAACATTCCCTGGGCTCACAGGCGTGCGCTGGCTGCCCCCCCGGTTCTCCGGCCAATCGCGGGTGACCCCACGCCGGGAGCAAACGTGCTTCCAAGGAGCCTTAAAAAAAACACGAACACCATGAACCCACGGACGCGTCCCCAGTTCCTCAGCCTCCGGAACCTCCTTCCGAGAAGCTAACTACCAGCGACAGCAGGAAGGCTCCCGCCGCCGGCCGCCGGGTGTGTCGCGTCTCCTCCTCTTCACGTGACCCCTGACTTCGGGGAGACACGTGTGGCCGTGACCCCTGCAGGATGCTTTACAGGAACTGTGGCCTCAGACGGGAGGCAAACATGTATTCATGAGATCGTGTCACTCCCACAGACCATGACTGTGAAGAAAAGGGTCGTCTGTCAGCTGAAGTGTTACCCGCACAGGCGTAGCCCGGGCTTGGGAAGTCTCTGCACGCCGGGGCCGGGCTTCGAGCGACCCGTGCCAACGAGGCAGCCGCAGATAAAGGCGATTACACCACCGACAGCCTCGCCTGCTCGCTCTGTCCTACAACGCGTGAGACAACGGCTCTCACTCTCACGCACACGGTTGTGCCCCGGTTCATACACGTTGTTGGTCCTGCTTCTCCGGAGACCCCTGACGGACACACTGGGAACGAGACGTTCCCTTTGTCAACAGAAGGGTTTGGACGGATGGCGTCCTCTGACCATGACCTGAGAGTGTATTTCTTTGACCGAAGTGCCTTTCATTGCTCTGACTCTCCAAAAATTGTCACTTGAAATCTGCTATCAGGAAACCTTCTATTAAGCACATCTTTTGATCGAAGTAGATAACAATACAGCTCAGGCAGAGGTAAGGGTTGACCCTGGGATTCAGCGTGTAGGAAGTGGTGGGTAAGAACTCGCATGAACGTGGCCGACAAGGAGGCTGGGGTTCCCAAGGGAGCCAGCAGGGACTTATACTCTTTGGTCTTTTTGTCCCAGCCAGGCATCCTGCAGGTGACAGTCGGGGGTCCCCCAGAGACTGCATGAGAAACATGCAAGAGAAACAGCTCCCCCATCTCTCCACTGATGGCGAAGGAATGTGACACCAGATCACCTGGCCTCTGGAGGACAGTGTTGTCCCAGCACCCGCTCCCCGGCCAGGCCTCCGGCTTCCTCGCCCACCCCAGAGAGTCCGTGGTAAGACGAAGGAAATCTGTCTGAGGTTTAGATGTTATTTTTAAATCCACGAGTTCGGCAGCTGTCCCACATGGGGCCCAGCGTGAGACCTTTCCGGTGACACACACAAGCTCTGGCTCCAACCACTCAGATCTTGCTGGAGAAGACAATGGTCTGTAGTGGTCTGCTGCTGGGCAACCCGGGACGTCACTTCCTAACATTCTTTCTTAAATCACCTCTTCTTGTTGCCTTAGCAGACATGACCAAAGCGATGACGATCGATCATGTTAAGACAGCAAAAGGTACTCAGCTGGAAGCAGTCTGTACCGATACATGACTTACTTCCACAGCTTGTAACCGGGAATAATGAAGAAAGCTGCAAACGGGCAATTAGGAATGATATTTCCCTCTACGTCGCCCGTCTGTCTCCACAGCAACCGAAGCACCCGGGATCATGCTGTAGAGACGGCTAAGGCAGACCAGTTCAGGATTCTGTTATTTCCAGACAATGACGCCTGCCACAAAGCTCTGGGAATGAAGGCCACCACGGCAGTGCCGGAGCAGGTCTGATCATGAAGGCCGAGTGCACCCGATGTAGCTCATTCTCGTGTTTCAGCACGATCAACCCAGGCTTCAACAGCTCTTACAGGACGACGGGAAACATTATAAATGATCGGATGAGCTGTTTGGAAAGAAATCTGCAATTTTCAGAATCGTGTGATGAAGGATATTAGAATCAAGGCCATCAGATCATTTCAGAAAGCTCGTCAAGATTTTTCTCTTATTTTCCCATCAATGGAAGGATAAAAGTAAGTTCGACTTTTGCTGGGACGGAAGCCTGATTCAACTTGAGATGGCGGTAACATTCGAGGTCAAAACAAGAGTACCGCCTTTGAACAGGAGGCCTGGCCCACGGGCCAGGACACTCCCTTGCAATCCGTGGGAGGAATTTGAATCTGTGCTAGGTTTCAAGTTTCATACGCTTCTTTTTTTTTTTTTTTTTTTTGAATGGAAGTACTTTAGTACTTTATTTCTATCTTCCTAGAGCCCTGATATCCAGAAGGGAGACGGTGTCCACACTTGCTGGAGTCCACGCACTCCGTGCCCCCGGGACAGCAGTGGGGAGACGCTCTGTGGCCACCAACATGGCTGACTCAGCCTTCTGATTAGTGAAACACCCAGTGGTTTAAGGTTTCCTGAAGGTCACATACATCTCTTACTCTACATACAGTCGCACCCTCAATCAATGTAAAAATTGGGTAAAATACAGGAAAGACAACATCTTTTCTCCAACCAGGCCTCTCTTCCAGGAATATATTTCCCGCCATCCAACTCTATGGCCAAGTGCCCTAATCCTCAGCAACAGAGGGGAAGGAAAGCAGTCTTGGGGAAACCTTTCTCAACTTCTCCCTCACTGTCTGCCTTCCCCCAGGGAGACCCTGCTACTTAGAGTAGGGAACAATGAGGCAGCTTCCCTGTCACTCTGGGTTTCTGCAGAATTCCAGGCTATACCCGGACTGAATGAACAGATCCTACATTTCTACAAGATTTTCAGATGATGCATAGGGGCGTTCCAGTTTGAAAAGCAATTCCACAGCAGCTCTGACTCAACGGTGACAACAAAGGCCAGTGATGTCCTATCCGCGGGTTACTTTAAGGACAAGAATCATGTCAAGACAAGTCACCGCAGTCAGCAAAAGAGATCTAAAGAACAGAAATTTCACCAGAAATTTTGTCTTTAACACACACAGTAATAACGGTCATAAAACAAAAGTTAAATTTGTTTAGGATGGTTAGAGCTTTGAAAGTAAGAGCCGGTGTGGGCCAAAGGCTGCCTCCTAACCCTGATGGATATTCAAAAGATACAAGAGAAGACACGGGAGACTGTCCAGACCATTCTTGATCCAAGAACACGTTCTATGGAACCATCATAGAGATGTCATTTATCTGAGAGTTCCAGATGCTGGCCGAGGTAAGGGATTTATTTGTGTTTATTAATTTTCCTTTCCCCATTTTAAAGGATGCATCCTTTAAACACATGCCTAACTCTATTATTGTCTGATAGTTGGAAATACTATCATTGACAGTGTCCCTACGCTGTAGTCCACGCAGCGCAGAAACCAGCAGGTGGGGGGCTGGAGAGAACAAGGCTGGTACCGGGGTCCCTTCTGCCTGCCCTCACCGCACACCTGAGTCTTACCTCCGGAGGGGGACCGTCCGCAGCGCTCTCTGGATGGTCTCATCTCCACGCTTCTCCCTCAGTTTCCTCCAGTCTAACGTCAGTGTTACAACGGGGTAAACCGTTCTGACAAGACGTCTTGGGAAAACAATCGGTCATTCAAAGACGAGGACCCCATAGAGTCCAACAGCCCCCAGGACAGGTGAGCTCCCTGACCTCCCACAGGTGGACAGGCGAGAGCTGCATTCAGCATCAGGCATGAGGGCTGCGGGTCATTCCCGGGCGCCTGAGACACCCCGTAAGGATGCCAGAAAATGGGTCCAAATCTTGATCACCCACAGCCCTTCTACCAGGCAGTCACTCAGGACACGCTTCTAGTAGGCACTAAAGGTTCTTATTATAGCGGGGGGGTGGGGTCTGGGGTCCCAGCTAGAGCTTTGAGCCTGACTTTTTCTGCTGTCCTTTTGACACGTTCACTGGTTAGCTTTATAAACACCAGTGCCGCTCTTCCAAGAGAACATGCGGGTAAAACAGACACGGTTCCCCCGTTGAATGGTTAAATCACTTTACCAGTTCAATAACTACATTAATTTCATAAATGAATTAATTAAATTAAAGTGATTTTATTTATTCATTGAAACCACACTAAAACGGAGGATGAGCCATTTTAGCAAGACAATCTCAAACACGATTTAACACATTCGCTCATAAGCAGCGGCAAGAGTCCAGACCCAACCACTGGTGAGCCACAGCAAGAAAACATAACCTGAGACCGACTTAACATTTGTAGGACGGGCGATAATGGACAAGACGTGGTCCCTTGTTTCCTCAACCGAGGCACCCACAGACCCCGCAAAAGCAGGAACGAAGGGGGTCCCCGAAGCCTGATGTCTTTATAAAGAATGGGAACGAGTGACTTCTCCAAGATCCACATGAACAGGAGCCTGTGAAAGGGGATGAGGTCTCCTTTCGGGGTGAGGAAGATGTTCTAAAGTGGATGGACGCACAGGTCTGTACCGATGCTAAAGTCACAGGGCCGCACAGCAAGCTGTAACTCCACAGAGCTGTTAGAAAAAGTCCTGCGGTGGGGAGAAGGCCCTTCTGATGAGCCCCCTTCAGAAAGGCTCCCCTGCGCCTGCAGCAGCCCTGAGGGGAGGGCCGTGGGGAGGCCCCAGGCTCAGAGAGCGGCTCAGCCAAAGAAGCCAGTGTTCAGCAAAGAGCAAATCCAGGCCTTCTCTCTGGCTACTCGGATAATAAGCGACACAACCAGTTCCTGGCATTCCTGAGAAACTCCCTACTCTGGGACCCTAACGCTCCACGGGAAAATGTGGGCTCTGCAGCTAGGAATGTGGAGAAGGAGCTGAGCCCTTTGCCTCCGTGACTCAGAGACGCCTGTGGAACAGGACTCTGTTCTGCAGCTCAGCGGCCTCCGAATCAGGCAGTAATAAAGGGCTCCCCTGAGAAGCTGCAAAATGTGTCTAAGGTCTAAAAAAATAAAATGTAACAGTGCCCCCCCAACACTGGATTTCTGGTCTTTTCCTTGAGGAGAGAATGCTCAAGGGAGATGGGATGAATTTTCCCAGGTACCGAATACGGATTCGCAGTGATGGGATACAGACGTGCGGTTTGCTCATCCGCGCTCCAGCTCTATGGCCAGTGAGTGGAGATACAGGGACGCAGAAATTAAGGCCAATGAAAGTATTTCTACAATCGACAGGCAGCAAGCTCAAATAACCTTGAACCAGCTCACGTCTCCACGCTGAGGGGCTGTGGCTCTGCGGCGTGGCTTCTAAAAACACGAGACAGCAATGGATCTTTGTTTTAAGTGATTGTGATCTACTCTGGACCACATCAAAGAACTGGTATGGTATGAGCTAGAAAGAACCACAGGGTTTAACGGAGACCCGTTCTCCGGAGATTAAGCAGCTGGATGGTGACTCCCACACACAGCTGTGCACACACACACACACACACACACACAAAACCTCCGTCAATAGATACCTGTCGGAGCAGAGGCCTCGGCCGCTGGCTACCCTCAAAAGGCTGGACTATAGATGCTTACCCTCATCCGTTTTCAAGCTACTCCACAGGCGGACTCTTCTTCCTTCAGTAAAACAGGAGCAAAGGGGCTGCTTACAGCCTTGACGGGGAGGCCACTGAGAGCACGTGGGGGAGGAGAGCTCCCGGCTCACTACTCCTCCCTGCAAAATAAAAGACACACACACACACACACACACGCATACACGCGTGCACGCACATTTTACCGGCCAAATGTCGTTTTCTACCCCTCAAGAAAAATGAGAGTCAGACCCCTCGGAGAACTGGGGATGGGAGGAATTTCGATATGAGGAAGAGTGCCCTAATTTTAATCCTTGTGTTTTTCCCCTTTTCAAGTTCACCCTATTATTTTCAACAACCCACTTCTCTACCCACCGCTCTCCTCTAACAAATAGCTCTGCGGGAAATGCTGCAATTTTTAGTGTCTCTACATCCTTCTGAGCACCAGAGTCAAAGAGCTATTTTGGCCACCGAAATGTAACGGGAAAGAGGGTTTGCAGGCCGGCTGGGGAGGCTTTGGCTTTCTGCAGAGGGATCCTCCAGGGAGGAGCAACTCCAAGGGCATCTTGTTCCAGGAGGGCCGGCTCCGTGGGTTCCCACAGACTCCCGCAAAGGCTGAGGCCATGCCGCCACCTCCCTCCGGCTCCCCCCACCCCCCCCCGGCTTTGGGGCTCTATTCATTTCAGTCCAGCGTGTACGGGTCTTGCCTTTGCGGCGATCGCAGGATATACAGGCCACAATTTCAAAATCCATAAAGCTCTCTGAAACTCATTTGAGAACAAAATGTTAGGTGACTTGAACTCAGTTGGGAGCAAAACTTATGGGAACTGTGAAGCCACTGGTAATTGTATTTATTCTGCTTAGCGGAGTCTGTCTGTCTGTTTGGCAGGAATTGTAATGGTCTGTTTACAGGGCTGTCCCACAGACACCATCGAGGGTGTTAGTCATACAAACTAAAAGCACTGAGTTCGTTTCTTACACCCCAGAAAGCTCTGCATCCCTAATTGAACCCAAGGTTCTCAGATAAGTGCTTCTGGCTCTGCCCCAGGATAGGCTTCACAGCAACCAGCTCGGCGTCATCGCCCTAATCAGTGCTTAATGAATCCGATTGCACCCAGTACACTCGGGCTGCCTGATCCAAACAGGGGACGGGACAGCAAAATTACTTAAAAACAGGTGTCAAAGCACACTACCACTGAAAGTGAATCAGGGATGGTCTCCCGGCATTTCTCTTCCTGTGATCTGTGCCTGCAGAGAGAACCCCCTCTGGCCTCAGCTTATAAATCTGCATGTTACAATGTTGCCACTGCAAAACAGGGCCTGACACAAACCGCTGTCTGCTCATACCTGACCAGCAGCACAGGAGTTGTTCACTAATACCGGGCACTGCTCTCAAGTTCAAGTTCAATGCATTACCATGTTTACTTTCTTTGCCCTGGAATTCCAAACTTAGGAAAAGCAAAGAGACACCCAAAAGACTTTTTTAAAATGTCATATTCTGGGGGTGCCTGGGTGGCTCAGTTGGGTGTCTACCTTTGGCTCAGGTCGTGGTCCCAGGGTCTTGGGATTGAGCCCCACGTCGAGCTCCCTGCTCGGCGGGGAGCCTGCTTCTCCCTCTTCTACTCCCCCTGCTTGTGTTCCCTCTCTCACTGTCTCTCTGTCAAATAAATAAATAAAAATCTTTTTTAAAAAATGCCATATTCTGAACAAATGCCAGCCCACATTTATTTGTTCCCTCTAGGTTGGGTGGAGTCCCTCCTATATGCTGGCCCTGGGAATACAGAAGGCAAATGGGACAGGAGCCCATCAAGTTTATATTCTAGCTTTGGAATGTAAAACCAACCAATAAAAGACTGACAGGATTTTAAGAGAAATACTGGGTCCTAGTTAGCAAGTAACTAGGGAGGAGTCATGATATGAGGGCCAGGGAGTAAGGGTGAGAACGATTTTAGTGTGGAGGTGATTTTAGTGTGGAAGAACATTCCAGAGAAAGGGAGCCAATGTGTAGGGGGAGGGAGTCCCAGGGGGGATGGGAGGGGGGAAGCAGGTGAACGGGAGTGAGGCCAAATTAGGCTGATTGTTCCAGGGACCCCAGCGAGGCCAGAGTTAGAGCAGAATCGGGGAGGGGTGGTGGGAAGCAAGAGAGGTCACGGGGCTTTGCAGCAAACTGGTGTGTCGGGATAAGACGACAGACTTTAGCCTAGTATGGGGAGAGTGATGTCATCTGACTTAGTCTAAAAAGATCACCCTGGAGGCTATAAAGACAATAACTTGTGCCTGACCCAAGTGGAGACAGGGACACCAAGGAGGGGACTGGTTTTGGCCCCGGTAAGCGGCTGGTGGCGTTGCCTGAAACAGAGGTCCCAAAGAAGGAGAGGACAGATGCAGGGTGGCCCGAAGCCTGAGCTGCCTGGCGGGGGCGGGGGGGGGGGGGGGGGCGGGGGCCGGGGGGGGGGGGCTGCCGGGGGGGGGGGGGTGTGTGGCTTGGGGGTGCTGGCTGTGAGGTGTGAAGGGCAGTAGGGAACCAAGGCTCACTCCTACTTTCCAACAACGTCAGATTGTACGATGGATGGTTCCATCCTTCCACATCCTTCCGCTGAGATCAGGAAGTAAGAAAGAAGGTTTGGAGTTGGTGGACTGAGAGTTGTTTCGGCAATGGCGCCTTTGATAAGCCCAGTAGGCATGCAAGACGGAGTGTGGTAGAAGAGTCTGGAGCTCTGAGGCTGGGGTACAAACTTGGGAGCCTTCAACACACAGATTCTGCTTAAAGCCACGTGGACGGCACAAGACCACCTGCAAAAAGGCAGAAGCTGGGACCCTGAGCCCTGTGCAGGCGGCAAAGCCAAGCAGGATAAGAAAATGAGGAGCCTGAGATACAGAGAACCACGGCCCAGGAGCCAAGGACAGAAAGCCTGTGTGAGGTGAGAACTGACCTTTGCATCTGGTTTTGACACTGATAGGTAAGAGCTCCCTGGAGAGACCAGGAGAACAGCCCAACCGGAGAAGATGTGAAGAGGGGATGAGAGTGGAAAGAGCTACATTTTGCTATTAAGCTGTACAGGAGAAGGGCTGGTGGCTGGAGGGGTACATAGCATCTGGTTGTTTATGAGATTTTAGATTTGTTTGCTTTTGTGGGATAGAAAAATGTACGAGCACACCTGTCCCTTCCATGAGAACAATCCAGCCTGAAGGGAGGCACAGTGGCCCTCTGCCCAGGACAGTGTGGCGCCCCTGCTGGTTATGAAGCGAGAGGGGCTAGCACCAACACAGGCCTGATTTTTTTTAAGACTTTATTTACTAATTTCAGAGAGAGAGCGTGTATGCACATGAGCAGGAGTGGTGGGGAGGGGCAGAAGGAAGGGGAGAAGGCTTCCCTCTGAGCAGGGAACTCAGTGCGGGGCTCGATTCCAGGACCCTGTGATCATGACCCGAGCCGAAGGCAGATGCTTAACCCACTGAGCCACCCCTCTGGCCTGATTTTTGCAGGAGCTATGAGAGGTTCCTGAGCGCTTGTCCTCCCACCCAGAGATGGGACTCCCTGTGTCCATTCGAGACCCATGACCACCTAAGATCTCTAGGTAGAACAGTTGGGAAAAAAAATAAAGTACTATCCATACCAAATACCATCCTGAATGAAGTAAAACAACACGAAGTATAATGCATTTTTACCAAGTATAATGCTTTTTACCAACACACCCACCATCTTTTTCAGGTATATTCATTCATCCGCATTCGTGGGCAACTTAACCGTTCATTTCCTGGCTATATTCGTAAGCAGTCCTGTACTGAAATCCTTGAAGATGGGCAGGTTTTGAGTTCATCAGAAATATGCTGAATTTATTTAAAAAAATACAATGTTCTTAGAAAAAGAGCTGCATAAAATGAGTGGTCTGTAAGAAGGTCTGCCCCCTTCCTGTGCAACCATAGTCACACAAAAATTGTGTCCGTTACCACCTCCTTTGTGCTTCAGGTAGATCTTCAGTGATGCTCTGCTCTCTGCATTTTTCTATCCACGCCCACAAGTAAGTAGGATTAAGGCAACCAGACATCGAATCTGTCCCTGTCCCCACAGTCTGGCTCTTCTCTGTGTGCTTAATGATTTCACACAATATAGGTGATCTGAATATTTCTGTTTAAAGCCCATAACTATACCTTCAGCTTTTTGGCAAGTGTGCAGTTTCATCCTCTATGAATTCAAGAAACAGATGTTCCTGTGCCGTTCACAACGCGTGCTACAGGAAATACAGACTACGAGACTAGAAACTCCCAAAATGCTTTATAATTCTGACTCCCAATGGATACACGGAGTCCATTCTATAACAGCTTGTGTCACTGATTATCCGCTGGCCACATAGACAGCAAAATGTTCTAAATTTTGCTGTCTCGCATGTCCATTCACGCTTTTAAAAATACTTTATACTGACGTCTCCATATTTGTTGTTTTCTATTAGACTAAATGCTGCCAGCCTATAATTTCAATCTAGGGATTTGAACCTCTTAAAAAATCACACAAAAATAAGTCTGAATCTATTTCCATGAAAGCCTTCTAGGTATGTATGAACACCTGTCTTGCCCTCCACTCGGTATCGATTCTCCTAGTGCATTAGTCAGGGGTTTCCAGAGAAACAGAACCAATAGGATAGATATATTTTTATATACAGGTCTATATAGATATATATGTTTGTATCTATAGATATATCTTTACATATATATCTATATGCCTAGAGATACAGATGTATATATAAAGACCCAGGAAGGAGCCAATGTTGTAATTCAAACCTGAAGGTCATCTGAGGCAAAACTCCTCTTGCTCAGGGGTGATGATGAGTCTTCTGGTCTAGCCAGGCATTCCACTGATTAGGCCAGGCCCACCCACATTATGAAGAGGAACATGCTTTACTCAAGGCCCACTACTTTAAATCTTAACGTCATCCAAAACAACCTTCACAGAAACCAAATATCTGGGTATCGTACCCCAGCCAAGTAGACACACATGATTAACCACTGCACTCAGGTTAAAACATCATTTACTTCATATTTTCTTTGCCAACACAATTTCTCGTGTTTCATGACGGGGATGCCTCTCTTCTGGATGTGTGCCAGTTTGTCTGTTCCTCTTTACCAGAGGACCCAAAACTCAAGTTCCAGCTGTGACCTGATCCACACAAACGCGCCCGAATGCCGGGCTATTAGATGCAGGCTTTCGTTGCAGCTGATGGGATTCCAGACTAATTTAAGAAAACCGACAGTGTTTTTCTTGTACCTTGATGCAGATTTCTTCATACATGTCAGGTCGGAGTGTGCTTTAGTGCTCCTACAATATATCCCATTTGTACACAAAAGTGCACGCATTACCCTTCTTTTCATTTTATTAGTTTGTTTTCAGTTTTATGAATTACGTTCCGCCACCCAAGCTTTGCTACTGCTTCTCCTTCTATTCTTTCACTATTATTAGCCTTTCTAAGCTCTTCGATATCTGGTCCCAGGACCAAATCACACTTCAGTGTATACTTTGCAGAGCTGGACCTGCTCCCCCTTTGCCCCTCTCGGCTGCCCTTGTGCTCCTTGATTCCCAAGTCCTCAAGGACATATTGTCACCAAGTCCAGCGAGTTTGGGAGCGTCTCCCCAGGGAACGGTCTTGCGCTGCTCTCCCGAGACTCACAGACGACACCCACCCAAGCTCCACTCCCATCTCATCTCAACTTCTCGCTCTGTAAACCCCTCCTGTCGAAGCAAGTTACCAACACAGAGTGACTTAACCCCTTTCAGACATAGTCTTAATTGTGACATTTCCATTTTGCCTTGGGTCAACAATTAAGGAGAATGTCTTTCTCATCTCTCATAACTCAGTGTCGCTACTAGCTTCAGAGCCTCTTATCTGTGCCATCATCCAACACTGGACTATAACGTCTATGCTCAAACACAGACAACCTCAATCTACTTTCTCCTTGCAGAATTTATTGGACTCGTACTTAAATAATTCATTACATTATCAGTTTTATGCCCTTTTTGCCACTGGAACGGAAACCCCAAGAGGGAAAGGCAGGATTGTATGTTCTTCACCGAAGGATCCCCATGTTGGGCACAACACCCACACGGGAGATGCTCAGTAGATCGTGAGCACGTGCCCCTTGCTCCCTCGGTCGTTCAAGCAATGATCAGGGTGCAGGAGAGTCAAAACCTCACCGTCACCGTCAGCCCCGAGTCCCACTGCAACACCCACCAAGCCTTCTAATGACATCACGAGCACAGAGTTGAGTTCCATCCCCTCCCCTGGCCTGGGGTCTCCACTGAGGAAAACACCAGGAACACAAACGACCCCAGGGGTGAGGAACTGAGAAAAGCTGGAGAAGAACCAGGCTCCAAGATCAACCTCAATGTGGTTCTCTGCTTAACAAAACCTGCGCCCTCTGCTTTTTCACACAGGCAGCACGGGACACTGTATCCGTGTACGGGTCCCGGATACAGCCTTGGGACAGCTTCTGAAAACAGCAAAAGGCCCCGCTCCCCAAAGTTCTCTCCCACGGAAGTAGCCGGAGCACAGCCAGGGAAGTGCTGGGATACACTGAGACTTTAAACTCCTGGACGCCCCCACAGTAACACAACCCCTTCATTGTGGAACCTTCCTGAACAAACAGTAACCAAACGATGGTGTGGTGAGATGCTGAGATGATAAGGTGGAAAGTAAAGGTCACATTATAGCCAACAGAACTGAATTATTAGCTAAGCTTCCAAATGCCTTTCATGTGGCCTCAGTAGACCCGACATTAATATTTTACTGAATGATTCCTTTTTTATATATATTGAGACGTGTCCCCTTTACACGGAAAGCCTGCAGCTCGACCCTTTCTCTTCAGATGGTGGAATTCGCTGGACACAGCTGAGCCAGATGCCAAGTGGCTTTCTCCATCCTACCCCAGGGATCTGGGCAGCTTTCCGATGGGACTTCTTTGAGCCTCGTTTGATCCATGCAAAGTGCCTACCTTATTGTCTGCCACACGTTAAGCTCTTGGAAGTACTGCTGGTGGAATGACTGGGTGCTGGGACCAATCACTTCCTTGCCACCCCCCCAGGCCCCAGGCAGCCTCTGCTTCTCCCTCCCACTGGGTGCGGGACCCCGGTGCCTCCAGACCCCAGGCCGGTCATTCCGTTGGGCGTACCTCCTGCTCTTACGTTCTTGGAAGAAGGAAGCTTTCCATCAAGCCTGGTGTCCTTGGCAGTCTCCTGATCGTCAGTTTTGCCTAAATCGTGTTGACATCTCAAGCACTCAGCCTCCGTGAGCCTGGGACAGGTTCCAGTCCCTCTCAATGAGTGTCTGTGGCTTTGCTGGCCAGGGTACAGGCTACTCATTTCAATGTTCTGGCTTTAAGGATAAAAGCAAATTAAAAATAAGAGGCTTATTTCTCCCAGTTGAAAAGACAGTGAACCCCGGAACCACAGGGGTGAGGGGTCCTGGCTTGACACCCCGCGCGGCCGAAACTCCGAAACTTCTGACTCTCCAGAGCCCTGACTCTTGACAGCCTGGCGTTGGCCAGGGGCCTTGCCGGTAACAAGAACAGGTAGACTAACGCGTGTCTTCTGTGTGACGTGTGTGCTACATTACATTCTTACAACAGAGCTAGAGAAAACGTTATTAAGAAAATTATAAGGAAGAGAGAATCCATCAATGGTACCGCGACATTCATAGAAAAAACTCTGCCAGGAAGCGGGCCTGGGCTGCTCAAACCCCCGTTGCCGCCGGAGGGTCAGCTCTAAGGGAGAGTCTTGCCTCTTCTCCTTTTTCTCAGGATTCACCTTAGAAAACGTGTCCTTGGAAGCACTTTTCCATCTCTCTGAAATATATCCTTTTGAGGACTAGATAGGCTTTTTGTTGCTTAATGACCCAGGACCCTCTTCCCAAGGAACCTGGGAGCCAGTTTTTTGAAATGCAAACATCAAGGGAGAGCACTCCTGGCCTCCCAGTTCCTGTGGGAGGGCAGGCGCCTCATGGTAATTGCTGGAAGGCTCCTTCCTTTAAGCAGAGTTACCTCTGGCGCAGAGGGGAGACTGCTTTTCCTCCAGGCCTGGCCACCAGGAGGACAGAAATGGTCACCCCAGTGACCAGGCGAGGTCAGCATGAACCGCATGTGACACACGATGCTGTGAAGGTGTCTGACTTGAGGACAAGCTACTGTTGATGAGAAAACACGTGTGACACAGGCAGTGTCCGCTGGGCTGTGAGGGCTATGAGGTTTCTCCTTTGCAATATCTTAGACGGCCGGGACAGACATCACACTCTGGTCTAATGCTTTATTCAGGTAACAGAAGTGGTCTCTTACTCTACTACGTCTGTGGACAAGACTTCTGGGTTGGGAGAATCTGTTTTTAATGATATTTCCTTCAACACATCCCATGTGGGAACGTCCAGAAGTCACCCGGATGGCATTCTGGCTAGGGCTACACTGTAGGAGAAGTTCTACACGCCTCTCCTCATTTGTGGGGATTGCTGAGGGGCTCGAGGCAGACAAGAGGGAAGACCTATAGTTGAAGTAGTCAGAAAAGCTTCTACTATAAGATGCACTGTGTTAAGACCCTGTGGCAACCCGAATTAACCTCAGTAAGGCTATCTGCAAACGGTCCGAATCTTTGCTCTGCATAGCATTGCGGGAAAATCCCTAGGTCAGGACCAACACACAGGGTGTGTCTCCCATCGATTGGTCTAAGAGCATAACGTAGCTGAACAATGCCATCCCCAGGCTCATTCCAACTGATCCCGGCACAAGTGTGGCATGATCTCATCAAGAGGAGGGCTCTTCATTGTCATCCCCTGACCTATCCTTGTGAGAGTCCTTTCCTCACATCCTGGTATAGCCCTTTCCTCACATCCTGGGATAACCCTTTCCTCACCTTCCTGTGATAGCCCTTTCCTCACATCCTGGGATAGCTGTTTCCTCACCTTCCTGGGATAGCCCTTCCCTCACAACCTGGGATAGCCCTTTCCTCACATCCTGGGATAGCCCTTCCCTCACATCCTGGGATAGCCCTTCCCTCACAACCTGGTATAGCCCTTTCCTCACATCCTGGGATAGCC